>NC_083335.1:53462875-53762875 GCF_963455315.2 Globicephala melas
TATTAGCAAACTGAAGAATAAAAACCATATTGTCATCTCAATAGATGCAGAAAAAAGCTTTCGAGAAAATTCAACACCCATTTATAATAAAAAATTCTCAAAATGGGGGCACAGAGGGAACGTACCTCAACATAATAAATGCCATATATGGCAAACCCTCAGCAATCATTATTCTCAATGGTGAAAAACTGAAAGCATTTCCTCTAAAATCAGGAAGAAGACAAGGTTTCCCACTATCACCACTATTATTCAACATAGTTTTGGAAGTCCTAGCCATGGCAATCAGAGAAGAAAAAGAAATAAAAGAATCCAAATTGGTAAAGAAGTAAAACTGTCACTGTTTGCATTTGACATGATATTATATATAGAAAATCCTAAAGGTGCCACCAGAATACTGCTAGAGCTAATCAACAAATTTAGTGAAGTTGCAGGATACAAAATTAATACACAAGAATCTCTTGCATTTCTGTACACTAACAAAGAAAGATCAGAAAGAGAAATTAAGGAAACAATCCCATTTACCCTTACAACAAAATGAATGAAATACCTAGGAATAAACCTACTAAAGGAGGCAAAAGAACTGTACTCAGAAAACTATAAGATACTGATAAAAGAAAACAAAGTTGACACAAACAGATGGAGAGATATACCATGTTCTTGGATCGGAAGAATCAATAATGTGAAAATGACTATTGTACCCAAAGCAATCCACAGATTCATTGTAATCACTATCATATTACCAATGGCAGCTTTCAAAGAAGCAGAGCAAACAATTTTACAATTTGTATGGAAACACAAAAGATCTCGAATAGCAAAAGGAATCTTGAGGGGAAAAAAAATGGAGCTGGAGGAATCAAGTTTCCTGACTTCAGACTATTCTACAAAGCTACAATAATCAAGACAGTATGGTACTGGTACAAAAACAGAAATATAGAGCAATGGAATAGGACATAAAGCCCAGAGATAAACCCTCACACCTATGGTCACCTAATCTGTGACAAAGGAGGCCAGAGTTTACAATGGAGCAAAGACAGCCTGTTTAATAACTGATGCTGGGAAAATTGGACAGCTACATGTAAAAGAATGAAATTAGAACACTCCCTAACACCATAGACAAAAATAAACTCAAAATAGATTAAATACCTAAATGTAAGACCAGACATTATAAAACTCTTAGAGGAAAATATAGGCAGAAGACTCTCTGACATAAATTGCATCAAGATTTTTTTGACCCACCTCCTAGAGTACTGAGAATAATAACAAAACTAAACAAATGGGACCCAAGGAAACTTAAAAGTTTTTGCCCAGCAAAGGAAACCATAAACAAGATGAAAAAACAACCCTCAGAATGGGAGAAAATATTTGTAAACGAAGCAACTGACAAAGGATTAATCGCCAAAATATACACACAGTTCATGCAGTTCAATTTCAAAAAAACAAACAACCCAATAAAAAAATGGGTGGATGACCTGAATAGACATTTCTGCAAAGATAGAGAGATGGCCAACAAATACATGAAAAGATGCTCAACATCTCTAATCATTAGAGAAATGCAAATCAATACTACAATGAGGTATCACCTCACACTGGTCAGGTTGGCCATCATCAAAAAATCTACAAACAATAAATGTTAGAGGGGGTGTGGAGAACAGGGAACTCTCTTAAACTGTTGGTGGGAATGTAAATTGATACAGCCACTATGGAGAACAGTATGGAGGTTCCTTAAAAAAAATAAAATTTAACTACCATGTGACCCAGCAATCCCACTACTGGGCATATACCCAGAGAAAACCATAATTCAAAAAGTCTCATGCACCCCAGTGTTCATTGCAGCTCTATCTACAATAGCCAGGACATGGAAACAACCTAAATGTCTATCAACAATGGAATGGATAAAGAAGATGTGATACATATATACAATGGAACATTACTCAGTCTTTAAAAGGAACAAATTTTGGTCATTTGTAGAGACATGGATGGACCTAGAGACTGTCATATGGAATGAAGTAAGTCAAAAATAGGAAAACAAATGTCATATATTAACACATATATGTGGAATCTGAAAAAAATTGGTATAGACGATCTTATTTAGAAAGTAGAAATAGAGACACAGATGTAGAGAACAAATGTACGGATACCAAGGTGGAAAGGGGGTGGGATGAATTGGGAGATTGGGATTGAAATATATACATTATTGATACTATGTATGCAATAGATAACTAATAAGAACATACTGTATAGCACAGGGAACTCTACTCATTGCTCTGTGGTGACTTAAATGGGAAGGAAATCCAAAGAAGAAGGGATATATGTATACACATAGCTGATTCACTTTGTTGTACAGTAGAAACTAACACAACATTGTAAATCAACTATACTCCAATAAATAACTTTTAAAAAATAAAGTTGCTTAAATATGAAAAAAAGCCTATAGTAATAGCATTGCAAATGTACTGTCTGATGACATTTACATATGTCTGATTCAACCGAGGAGGAAAGTCAGTATTGCCACTTGCTGTAACACTCCACAGTACAAAATTTTTTTAAACCATCCTTCTTGACATGGCAATGTTATGGAACCTTTTGCAGGGACAATCACAATTATATAGAAAAAGATTTCAGTTCTGATCTTCTCTCTACTCCTCCAAGGTGTTTATACTTAAATCTCTTACAATTACCTCAAACTCAATATGTCTAAATCATGGTTCATCAACTTCCTTTCCAGTGAAGTTTTAGATATTTTGCAAGTAGCTGAATTACCTAGTCAGTATCACTTGACCTTGAAGAGCACATGGAAGAAATATTGGGTAGTTGTCACAAGATAGCACAGCAGAAATAAGTAGTGAAAACAATTCATTCAATGGCCAGGCTATGTCTGGATTTTTGCATTAGAGGCTCAGAGATAAACTAGATGTGACCCTTAACCTAAAGGAGTTCACAATTAGTAAGAGAGAAAAATAGGTATACAAGTAATCATGACGTGACAGGTGGTTTAGATACAATTATGTATGAATTCCTATGAGGCCATCTATGAGGTAAGATCTGAGTTTTCTTATATGTATCCAGTATTCCTACTAGATTAAAGCCTGGCCCTGAACCACAACTTACTGATTTGGATCTTGAGTTCTTCTTAGATTCAGGACCTGCACTCTGTTCCTAAAGCCATCCCCTACTCCTAAGCCTTGGCTCTCAATCTTTAGTGCACATTGAAAACACTCTTCTGAAAATAATAATTCTAACATAAATAAAATGAAACTACTATTTAAAATAGCAATTACAAATGCTTACAATAAACTATATTAAAAATTCAAAGAACCTGCACATGAAAGCAAATTTTAAAACATTATTAACTGGAAATACCAGACAGGCTCTTCAGGAATGGAAGAGATCTGCTTAAGGGAAAGTCTGCTGAACAAGACCCAGACTTGGACTCCTACAGAATTTTACCAAGGTTGTCAGTTAAACTCTGAGGCTGAATCAGGAATCTCTGAGTTCAAGAACATATATGGATGGAGAAGTTGAAAGCATACACATTAAGATAACTGGTTTGAATTTGCAAGCGATTTTCAATCTAGCTGTACAAGAACTGAAGCCATCAATTCTGGGTCAAGCCAATGACCCAGGTGTAGTTGAAAGAGGCTACAAAACAGTATAAAACTGGCCATAGAGGAATGAAACAAACACACCACCACCACCACCAACAGCAACAGCAACGTTTATTGTCATCAGAGAATCAATTGACATGTGTGCAACCAGTGCCTCATGGGAAAAGTGGTAGAAGTTGAATACACATCCATTTGCTAATAAAAGATCCCAAATTTTTCTACTATTGATATTCAAAGAGGAAAATCATAAGAATTTGTACAGCCAGCAGTTGAAAGTCCCCTTATCTGCATTATTCTGTTTGAGAGAGTTTCTGTTGAGTATAGCAAGGTTAATCACCAAATTTATAAAGATATTAGCCTGGTAAGTATGAACTTTTACTGTCAATAAGACAATTCTGTATAATAGCATGGGATTTTGTAATTAAGGAAAATATTTATGGATGATTTACTGGCTGACTATATTCACAGCTATTTAGTGAATGACTGCCAGCTTGATTCAGCTCTGTCACATGCTTTCTCAAATAGCCAGTCAGCTTAAGACCTCAAAGCACAGGTTGCTAAGAGATAATTATTAATTTTGCAACAATAGAAGCATAGAAGGAAGTATATATATATATATATATATATGTATGTATATATGTATGTGTATATATATACATATATATATATATAATTATTGCTTCAGGAGTATCAGGAAGAATTTGATAGCCATTCTTCAATTTCATGAAAAATTCAAGACATAAATTTTATTTTTTACCAAATATTTAAAAAAAAAGAAGTAAATAAAATAGAGCCTAATAAAATAGAAAACATATGCTGTACGTTGCTCTTGGGAGAAAGATTCAATAATGTAAAGAAGTTAGTTCTCTGCATAAATTCAATGGGATCATTCATGTGGAGAAAATAAATATACAAGAATAGGTAGAAATATTCTGGAAAAGAAAATATTAGAGGTGGAGGTCAATTGGAGCTACCAGATATTAAAACATATTATAAAGCTACAGTATTCTAAATATATTGGTACAGACACATGAATAGATAGAAAGATACATGGAATAGAAAGGAGAGATCAGCTATGGACACAAGTACATATAGAAATTAAGTGTCTGATGAGATGAAACTTCAACTCAGAGTAAAAAAGGATAAATTATTTGATAAGTAATTCCTTAAATCAAAGATATATTTTCAAAAATAAATAGTTAAATTCAAGGAGTAAGAAGCATGAGATTGTTTTTCTTAGAAATTCTGGGGATGAGAAAAGACTGCCTGAGCAAAATACAAAACAGAAATCCAGAAGACATAAAATGATTCATGTAGTTGACTACATGAATTTTATAAAAAATAATGCATAGCAAATTATATCATAAAGCAAGTCAAAATATAAAAGTCAAACTGGGGGAAATATTAACAACACATATGACAGTCAAAAAGTTCATTTCCTTTATGTACAAATAGCCCTTAGAAATCAAAAAAATAGGGGGAAACCCCAAAAATCTCAATAGGAAAATAGAAAATGACATGGATAAGTAACAATAACAATAAACTAAAAAATTGCTATAAACATAAAAAAAATCAGTATCACTCCTAATGTTAACAATAAACATGAAAATAAACTTTTGAAAGTTTGACAATAAATTTTGTTGTGCAAGATTTGAAGGAAATACATATTTCTCTTGCATTTTTATTGGGAGTCCACATTAATTAAAAAAAAACTTTATGTTGGGTAATTTGGGAATACTTATCAAAATAATAAGTGCATATATCATTTTACCTAATAATTACACTTCTACAAATATATCTTACAGCTACATTCACAAATACAGGAACAATGAACATTGATTTTCATTTCAGCATTATAGTAGTGAACAAACTAAGCGAATTATTAGTTGAATGAAATATGGAATTAATATAATGAAATTACATACTTAGCAAAGAATTATAGCACATCTGCCATGTGCCAAACACTATTTCAGGAGCTAACGATAAAGCAGTGATAGATGAGATCTCTGTTCTCATGAAGCTTACCTTCTATTTGTATGGTGGGAAAATAGACAAAAACAAGTAAACAGATAAATGAACGAGATTATTTCAAATAGTAAAGGTTGAGGACAATTAAATAGTGTGCTATGATGAGAGTGTAACTACTTGATATTGGGTGATCAGAAAAAGACTCTCAAAAAGTTGAAATTAAACAGTGAGCTGATTGAAGTGAGAAAGTGAGCCATGGGTGAGTGGGGGAGGAGCCTGGTTAGAAGGACATTTCACACAAATTGTATACATGGCCAATACAAAGAATAAAGTGGGTCTAGATGTACTGATGTTTAAAGAGCTTCAAGATACATTGTCAAGTGGAAAAAAATCTAAGTGCATAATAATATGTATAGTACACTTTAATGAGTGTAGAGAAAAAAAAAACATGATTTTTGACAAGACTAGATCTGGAATGATTCAGAAGAAACTGATCTCAACAGATGACTATGAAGAAGAGAGCTGGGAAACTCAGGATCAGGTATGGGAGGGAGATTTACTTTTCACAGTACATTCCCTTCTGTACTTTTTGAATGTGTTTGTCATATGTATATATTACTTTAAAAACAAATTGTGGGGGCTTCCCTTGTGGCGCAGTGGTTGGGGGTCCGCCTGCCGATGCTGGGGACATGGGTTCGTGTCCCGGTCTAGGAAGATCCCACATGCTGCGGAGCGGCTGGACCCGTGAGCCATTGCCGCTGAGCCTGCGCGTCTGGAGCCTGTGCTCTGCAACGGGAGAGGACACAACAGTGAGAGGCCCGCGTACCGAAAAAAAAAACAAAAACTGTGGGAAGCAGAATTCTGAGATGCTCTCCACAAGATTCCTGGTCCATGGTCCATGGTTATTCAAATAAAGACTAATATAGGTACTACAGTGAAGGGATTTTGAAGTTGTGAATAAAGTCACAAATCAGTTGACCTTAAAATACAGAGAACATCTGCTGGGCCTGTCTTAATCATATAAACCCTTTAAAAGCAGAAAGTTTTAAAAGATCAGTTCCCAAAACATAAAGTGGTATAGATCGAATGAGGGTTCTGTTAATGGAACTATGACTTCTGTATAGGGAGACAGTCAACCCATTGCAAATCAGTGAGCAGATAAATGGGAAAATAAATATCCTGACCTCAGTTACTTCCCTACTCTGATCTTTACTGGATAAAATGCTGGATATTTTACTATATATTTTAATTGCATTTACATATTTTGAGATCACTGATATTTTGGTAGTTCTGTGACATGGAGCAAGTCAATAAACAAAATCATGTTATATTTTTCTGTTATGATTTTTAATATGTTGATACAACTTATTCTGGTTTCTTCACTTTGTTGACATAGGTGATTTTTTAAACCAGTGTTGATATATCATAAATCAAAGTCTATATTACAATGCTGGTAAATAACTCTGTTAATATCAACTATTAATTATACTCTATTAATATTCTGTTAGAAATCTGTATATGTATTTTTTTAAGACATACAAGTAGGTAAACTAGAAGACCCTGTCAGGCTTATTTCTCTTTTCGTGAATAAATTGATTTTATATTTTTCATTTAAAAAAAAGAGCTGAAATTTTTAGCTGGCTAGTTGTAGAAGAGGAAACCAGAGACTCAAAGCACCAGAAGAATTTAATGTGCTGTTGCTGAATTGAAGATGAAAGGGCCCCAACAGCAAGGACTTGGAGCAACCTCTGGGAGCTGAGAGTTACCCCTGGTCAACAGCCAGCAAGAGAATGAGAATCTCAGTCCTACAACCATAAGAAACTGAGTTCTGTCCACAACTTGAATGAATTTAGAAGAGGACCCTGAGCCACAGATGAGATAGCAGCCTCATCTAACATTTTCCAACCAGGCCATGCCCAGACTTCTGACCTATGGAAAATGTGAGATAATAAATGAGTGATGTTTTAAGGTGCTATTTTTGTGGTAACTTGTTATATAACAATAGAAAACTAATACACAAGCAAATAAAACTACAAGCAAATTCTAATTTCCTAAGGATTCTAATTCAAAGGTCTGAAATTGGGCCTAGGCCTCTGCAGTTTAAATAAACTCAACTAGTGATTTTGATACATGTAGGTCAATTGGCCATACCTTGTAAAAAAAAGTATTAGCTAGAGATTCCTTTGACCATGACTGACCCACCATATTGAATTCTTGAGTGTCCACCAAGCAGGATTATGATTCTACTATGACCTTTTGGAACTTTGACTGATGTTGCCATTCTTCTTTTATGAGGCTTGGTCCTATATCCAGTTAGTTACTTTAGCCTTGCCCATTTCCAGTAGATTTCATCTTCTACTAAGGTCTATGCATATATCTGGCCCATGTGGATTATGCAAGCTCTATCCTATAATTCTATATCTTTTCTGATCTCCTTTAGCATTTAATGTCTGTGCATTCTTTTAGCCCTTAAACAGAACAGATAACCTATTATTAAATTTGCATGTGGATTTATTGATAGCCAATGACATTGTGAGATCTTGAACAATAAGAAATAAATTTAAACTTCATTTTATTTCTTTCATAGCAAATATCAGCTTTCTATACACATAGCACATGCTCCAGAATAATAAATGAATGAATAAGATGATTGGTTGCTATCAAGAAATCCCTAGGCAAATATCAAGTTTTTTAATTATTTTTAAATTGTATGGCATCTACCAGAAGGTTATTCAAAATTTACTGAAAATCTAGTCAGTGACAAATACTCTACTAAACACAGTGAAAGAAAAAAGTAGTGCCCTTTGAGAGCTCATAGTCTAATTGTAGAGACATCTTGCAAAGAAATAACGTCTATACAATATAATAAGTATTTTAGACATATAAATCAAGAATTGAGGAAGTAATTATTAACTATGAGAGTAAGAAAAGGCTTCACAGAGGAGGTCACATCTAAGGTGAATTCCTAAGGATGAGTAGAATCTTACCAGATGCATAAGAGAAGTACTGTTTAATGATCTCGTACAGAAGCATACTTTTGAGCTAAAGATTAGGGATCACCTTAGATATACAATTGCTATTATATTTTTTCAATTCCTTAGGTTTAGATATTCTTCAGAAATCGGGACAGTTCATATTTTTAAAATGTAATGGGGGGCTTCCCTGGTGGCGCAGTGGCTGAGAGTCCGCCTGACGATGCAGGGGATGCGGGTTCGTGCCCCGGTCTGGGAAGATCCCACATGTCGCAGAGCGGCTGCTGAGCCTGCACGTCCGGAGCCTGTGCTCCGTAACAGGAGAGGCCACAACAGTGAGAAGCCCGCGTACTGCAAAAAAAAAAAAAAAAAGTAATGGGACATATATTGCATGTATTAACACTCCCATCACCATTTGGAGCAGCATCGCATAATCAAATCGATAAATATTTCTGTCATGAAGTATATAAATATTTACATTAGATGTATAAGTAAAGATAATAAACAATCATAAATTAGTTCAGATCATGCCCACCACTAAATGAATTTTGGCACCAATTTAAAAAGAAAAACACTTTAACTTTTCAGTGGTTTTTGGAATTACAGATTCCATCATGGAACTATTCATCTTTTAAATAATTTTGTGCAAGCACTTGGTTTCTTTCAACTAACTGGTGATTTCATAGGACCTCTTCATAAGTTGTTAAGTTAAAAATTGAAAACAGATAAACTCAAGCAACATCTGTAGTCCAGATTTGGCAGGCCAGGTAAACACAACAGTACCTCAACAAGAATCATTCCTGTCTGCCTGTGGCTCTTTGCATGGCTGAATTCACTTAACTGAAAATTTCTGATCCTGAAAAAATAACCCAACTACAAATTTCTAAATTGAATACATTTATCATCAACTTTTATGTTCACAAAAGGAGAAATAGATACTTTTGGCAGAAAATATGCCCTAAAGACATAATACCACAGTCAGAAATGAGGCAGATCTTTCATAATATGAGTTACAGGAAGAAAATATACTTTTCTCATAGACATAATAAATTAAATATCCTTTTTTTCCTGGCAAATACATCTTGTCAAACCCACTATGCATACTTCATAGGGGTGATGTAAAGGGAGTACAGATAGGAACATGAACTACAGTTGCTAATCCCTAAGAGCAATAGAAATGCTAATCTTTGAAAATTCTAGTATGATCGCAAGCAAAGCATAGGGAGAGAGGATGCAAACACATTACATTGATCTGGAGATTATTTATTCTTCCTATGCCACTCTTCCTCCACTTTCCCTTGAAGCTAATTGCTCTGTCTTCTGTGCTTCTTTTCAGTTTTGTTTAGACATCTCTTAGAGGACTCTTTACACTGTGCATTTATTTACTTAAATGAACTACTCCAGTATTAGACTGAGTTCCTCCCAGGGCAAGAACTGTCCAGTTCATTTATGTAACTAACTGTCTCAGTACCTGCTGGCTACCTCTACCTAACACAGAAGTCAATAGTAGGCAATCAATAAATAAGGGACTTTATGAATGAATAAACTAAACAAAATGAAAATAAAAAGGAAAGTCTGATCTACATGACTTTCTCACTCATTTCAATTTGAATTCTTTGTGGCCCTGGGCACAAATAAGCAATATGAGCCTGCTAACAAGCGCATTAGGTTCCATACCAGTGGGCACATTCATTTACTACACACAAGAAACCAGCAGAGGACATTAAAACCCACAAAATGGGATTTCTTTCATTTCAAAGTGCCTCACATGAGTTTCCCCTAGCTACAAATATCTGTTAAGTGGGTACCAGCAGACTTTCTCTTGCTTTTCTCAAGACTTTTTTTTTCAGATTATCTCTTGCTTTGTTGCCTTTGATATTGATAACTACAGATGGGTGCTATTGTTTCAGGAGCACAGAATGCATAGTTATCACAAATCCAGGCTTTCATAAGTTTAAATTTCTGAGAAAATTCTTCCCTTTCCTGTCTGCCTCTGTAATGCATTTTGAACAGCAGTCATCCATTCCATAAAAGATGAATATAATTTAAAGCATTTTACAATATATGATTTAGAGGAAATAAGGCCTATACAATTGCTGCATTTATTATGATGAAAAGCAAGTTAGGGAGAAAGTTTTAATGATATCCATTGGTATTCATCAAGCTCCAAAGCTGTCACTGGGATGATCTTGTGTCAACTCTCCCCTCTCTTGCAATGGCTAGTTAAGTAAATCTTGATATTTAGCCACCTGCATTATTTTTAAAAGTCTCTGTAGTGGAAGATTCCCTAATGTCAAATATTTATGAGCCTAAATAAAGTTTTAGAATGAGCTATTTCTAACAATTACAATATTAACAGAATTATTTGGTAAGAAGTAGATATAAATGTGATGAAAAGAAAGACATCATTACTGTCATGATCCTAATCATGATAGTGCACCTCATTAGTATAACAACTCTATAAATTTTTATTTTAGTTTCCTTCTCCTTAAAGGAAATGATAAATAAAATGCAAGTAAAATAGAATACATGCATCTTCAACCTTCTAGTCTATTCTTGAAATTATTCTAATAAATTTCAGCTTCCAGGGACTTCCCTGGTGGTCCAATGGTAAGGAATCCACCTTACAATGCAGAGTACGTGGGTTCGAGCCCTGGTCAGGGAACTAAGATACCACATGCCACTGGGAAACTAAGCCTGTGCACCACAACTACTGAGCTCACGTGTCTCAACTAGAGAGAGAAAATCCACACACCACTACTAGAGAGAATCCCATGCACTGCAACGAAAGATTCTGCATGCCTCAACAAAGACCCCATGTGCCTCAACTGAAGACCTAACCCAGACAAAAATAAATTAAATAAATAAATAAATAATAAATCTTAAAAAAAATCAGCTTCCAGACTCTACTACTACTCTACCATTATTTGGACTTCCCTGGTGGCACAGTGGTAAGACGCCGAGCTCCCAATTCAGGGGGCCCAGGTTCGGTCCCAAGTCAGGGAACTAGAGCCCACATGCATGCCACAACTAAGAATTCACGTGCCTCAACTAAGGAGCCCACGTGTCGCAACTAAGGAGCTGGCACAACCAAATAAATAAATAAATAAAAATGCAGTTTTAAGCAAATTGAATTAATAAAAACAAATATCTTTACTTTCTCTTTGTCAACTACTCTCTTCTCTACAGTCTAATGGAGTATGCACAAGTATAAATATAAATGTCAAAAGCTAGTTTATAAAATCTAAAACTCTGAAGTCACACATTAATAAGTAGTTTCTAGTTTATTTATACTGTATAGAATAGAGTGAATGATTACCAAATGGGCTGCTACTGCTAAAACATTTAATAGACTAGGTAAGCTCTAAGCTAAAATTTATGTAAATTTATATTTGTAGTATCAAAATACGGTTTGAAGTGTTTTAATAGTCTAAGCAATTTTTCCCTAGGATAGTTCCTTGAGCCCTAGGCCCACTGGAAATCTCTACTTGAACACCTCAAACTCAATATACCCCTAATTGAACTCAGTATCTTCTACCTAAAATCTGCTCATTTACCCTCTTGTCGTCTCTTTGAATGCCACCACCATCCATCCAGTGGCCCAAAACAGAAGAATCAAAGTCATCTCAATCTCTTCCTCTTCATCCCTGTGAGTCCTACTCATCAAGTCAGACACAAAGTCTTGTCAATATTATCTTCTAAAAATCTCTGAAACATGTACCAGTTTCTCCAGACCCCACAACTCTTCCACATGCACCCCATGTTCACTTTTTGTCATGTTCTTCACCAGTCTATACTCCCATCATATATTTATCTGTGCTTTGCTTCCTTATATTTCTGGACCTTTGCCAGTGCTGCTGCTTCTATGTCAAAACATCCTTCTTAGCACAAATAGCTCCTCTGTTTCTTACATGACTCAGCTCAGGCAATATCTCCTCTCAGAAGCCTTCCTTGATTACCCTACCACCCACAGTCTGGCGTAGGAGTTGTGTTTTGTGATGAAGACAATGTGAAACCATGAAGGACTTGTGCAGGAAATTTTTAGAAAGATGAGCAAAATTAGCTACACGTGGGTGGGTTCACTATTTGTCTTAGTTGGTCTGGGCTGCTATAACAAATTACCATAGATTTGGTGGCTTAATCAACAAACATTTATTTCTCACAGTCCTTGAGTCTGTAAAGTCCAAGATTAAGGTTCCAACAGATTTTGTGTTCCTGGTCTGCAAACAGCCAGCTTCTTGCTGTATCCTCACATAGTGGAGAGAGAGATCATTTCTCCCGTGTCTCTTCTTATAAAGGTACTAATCCCATTCATGTGGGCTCTACCTTCATAACTAATTACCTCCCAAAGGCTACACCTCCAAATGTCATCACATTGAGGATTAAGGCTTCAACATATGAACTGGGGGGATACAAATATTCAGTCCACAGCATTCCATCCATAGTCTCTAAAAATTTACATGCTTTTCACATACAAAATATATTCACTTTATCCCAACAGCCCGCAAAGTATTAACTCATTCCATTATCAACTCTCAAGTCTAAAGCCCAAAGTCCCACCTAAATATCATCTAAATCAGGTATGGGTGAGACTTGAGAGGTACAATTAATACTGAGTCAAAATTCCTCACCAGCTATGAAACTGTGAAAGCAAACAAGTTATGTGCTTCCAAAATATATGGTGGGACAAGCATAGGCTAGATTTTCCCATTCCAAATGGGTTAATTTGGAAAGATAAAAGGGGTGATAGGTCCCAAGCAAGTCCAAAACCTAGCAAGGCAAACTTTATGAGATCAAAGAGGATTGGCTTTGGCTCTATGCTCTGTCTTTCAGACCCACTGGGGTGGAGGTCTCAATTTCTGGACCCACTGATGTGGCAGTCCTGCCCCTGCAGCTCTGCCAGGTAGGGGTTATGCCTCCCAGACTTGGAGCAACCCCATTACCATAGCTCTGTGTGGTCCTCTTCCCAAGGCTTTCGGCAGAGGCTATTCGGCCTGTTGAAACCAAAATGATACCAACGCCCTCTTTTAAAAACTAGGACAGCAGCCTTGATAATCTCTGAATTGCCTTCAGGATCATTCTTCCCCTGTCTCAACAGCCCACTTAAACACCTAAATGGCCCTATGATCTCATCCTGTAAAATCCAAGAAATTTCACAGCTTTCCTTCATTTCATCCTGCTTTCTCTGTCCCCTTTAGCTGAAACTGGCATGTTCCTACTGGGATAGCTAATTAGTTCACACTTGCGCTAAAATTCTTATTAGTTGATCACACATCATTAGTGTTCTCTTCCAAACATGTTTTTTTTATTTTTTTTTAATATGGACAGGCTCAGATTTTCCTAATCTTTAAGTTCTGCTTCCTTTCTGCTTAACAATTCTATCTTCAACTTGTTTGTTTTTTTTGAATTTTACTGTAGCAGCCAAAAGGAACCAAGCCACTTCTTCAACATTATGCTTAGAAACCTCTTCAGTTAAACATCCAATTTCATCACTCACAAGTTCTACCTTCCACAAAACATTAGAACACAAATGCAATTCAACCAAATTATCTGCTACTTTATAACAAGGGCCACCTTTACTCCAGTTTCCATCAGGTTCCTCATTTCTTTCTGAGACTTCATCAGAATGGCCTTTACCATCCATATTTTTAGCAGTATTCTTTTCCTGATGATTTATGCATTTTCTAAGAAAATGTAAGCTTTTCTCCAGCTTGCCTCTTTCTTAGTCCTCACCACTATCACCTTTAGCAGTCGCTTCATTGCAATATCAGCTTTTTCTAACATGCACCTTAAAATTCCTCCAGCCTCTACCTGTTCCGTAGCTCCAAAGCCACTTTCAAATTTTTAGGTATTTGTTACTGCAGCACTCTACTTCTTGGTACCAATTTTTGTCTTAGCTTGGGTTTCTATAACAAATTACTCTGGAATAACTGTATTACATTCATTCTAAAACTCAGGTCTGATTAGAATACTCCCTTGCTTAAGACGTTTCAATACCTCTACATCAATTTCAGTTTGAATCATTATTCCTTAATATGGTATACAAAACCCTTTATTATCTCCTAGATCCTGCCTACCCGGTCAGACACATCCTCTACCACTGCCCCACATATACCCCACACATATGTCTGTCTTTTGGCATCAACCTTCCCTCCATCTATGCTCCGACCACACTGAACTATTTGTACTTCCTGAATGGGCCATGTTCTCTTAGATCTATGGGTGTGGACACATGTTGTTCCTTTTGACTAGAATATAACGAATTTTGGCTTATCTCTTCATAAGAGTTCATATAATAATCTTATTTAGTATCCAGAGCAGGCAACTCCAGGTATTTCTCTGGGTTAAATGTCCTCTATGCCTGGGTTACATGCCTCTCTTCTGAGCTTTAGTAGCACCCCTTACTTTTCATTTTTTTAGTCTTTCACAGTAGATTGAGAGTGCTTAGAGAGTAAAGATCATTTTTACTTAACTTCATTTCTAGTAATAACATGGCAACTGTAACATTCTACGTGATTAATAAGAATCAGATGTAGCTTTCTGAATGTGTTTAAGATGAGCATTAACTATTTTAAATGTATGCCATTTTACAAGTACTAATATACATACAAATACCTGATACAACAATTATAAAAAACACTTCATTAAGGCAAATATCTTGAGAATCTGAAATTTGTAACACTGTTGGCCCAGTTCTAGGAATAATATGCAGTTGAAACTAATAAATTCATTACTTAAAAGAAACAATTTAGTTTATACTTCCATGCTGGTTCAAATTAGAGAAATTTTCTGTATTCATTGTGTTTTTAATATATTTTTCTGGGTTAAGAATGGATTAAGTAATATTTCTATCAGAACTGCAAAAACATTCTCCACAATGTATCCTTAAAAAATACAATTTAATTTCTCTTTGCCTTGGTAAAATTTGTGTGATATTCCAAGTCATCTACTATCTGAAAGCAGATTGTAATAGGTACAGGGGTTTCTAGAGAAAGGTGAAAATAAACCTATCTACTGAGAGCTGGGAACCTATTTGGATGAAGCAGTTACCATAGATTCTTCACCTACCACTTCTTTTTTAATACACACTGCCACATTGTTGTCATATACAGAACCCCTGTTAGACAAGAACACTTCATATAAACTCCTTCTCACTCCAGTGTTATAAGGACAAATGGAAAATACCTGGAGCTGCCTGCCCTGGATAGTAAATAATATCATCATATTAATTTTATGTAGACCACAATGTTCATTGCAGCTCTATTTACAATAGCCAGGACATGGTAGCAACCTAAGTGTCTGTCAAGAGATGACTAGATAAAGAAAGTGTGGCACATATATACAATGGAATATTACTCAGCCCTAAAAAAACAAAATTGAGTTATTTGTAGTGAGGTGGATGGACCTAGAGTCTGTAATACAGAGTGAAGTAAGTAGAAAGAGAAAACCAAATACAGTATGCTAACACGTATATATGGAATCTAAAAAAAGTAAAATGGTTCTGAAGAACCTAGGAGCAGGACAGGAATAAAGACACAGATGTAGAGAATGGACTTGAGGACATGGGGAGTGGGAACGGTAAGCTGTGATGAAGTGAGAGAGGCATGGACATATATACATTACCAAATGTAAAATAGCTAGTTAGTGGGAAGCAGCCGCGTAGCACAAGGAGATCAGCTCGGTGCTTTGTGACCACCTAGAGGGGTGGGATAAGGAGGGTGGGAGGGAGATGCAAGTGGGAGGAGATATGGGAATACATGTATATATATAGCTGATTCACTTTGTTATAAAGCAGAAACTAACACACCATTGTAAAGAAATTATACTCCAATAAAGATGTTAAAAAAAATTATGTGGAGATAAGCTCAAAGTTAAGTTACCAACTGGGCCTTAGGACCTAGGGCATATGTGATAAGAAGAAATAAGTCACACTGAGAATACTCAGCAAAGAAAGCAGGATGATAAATAGGAAATTAACTAGAACAATTAAAACAGGAGATGAGTCATCTAAACACAGAGACTTCATTGTTGGCACATAGTAGCTAATTGCTCTGATAAGTACTCTGAGAATTTGAAATAGTAGAAGTCACCAGTGCCAGGAAACTAGCAGTATCTTGATAGACATTGCTTTTCAAAAAATATAAAACAATCATAATTCACACTTTTAATATTGTGCCTTGCATTTCAGTTCCTTTTAGTCCCATTTACAAGAGAGATAATACTTTGTACTTGTCACATTCACCGAATCATCTTTCTCTTTTTTGTGTGCGATGCCGGTTATTTAAATGTTGATGAAACAATAAATAACCAATGCTTGTTATGTGAAATTTTATTGAGGTGTCATATTTCTTCTTTATTCTTGAATCTAATAAATAAGGGTCTTTTGTGTAATGTAACTTAACACAGGCAAGGAGTAGTCAAGTCATGCAAAACAATTTTTTGTTGATGAAGAGTCTAATTTTGTTAGGTCTAATTTTACATCATGGTAGTATATAAATATAAGGTCAAAAGAAATAAAAATTAATGGGGCTCTCCTGATGTCTATGAAAATATGCATACATTTCCATTTGACCAGGCTATTTTTACTACACTGTATTGTTTTTACTCCTTGAAGAAAGTTACATTGTCAAAGAAAAGACTCAAATTACAGTAAGTTTTTTTAAATGAAAGTCACTTTTCAAAATTACCTTTTTTGGCTTCACAATTGTGAGGGCTTAATGTTTCAATTTAAAGTAGAAAAATTAAAAGTACAAATTTCAGGTAACAAAAAACATCAGCAAAAATGGTAGAGTGAAGACCTCTGAAAACCCACTCCTCTATAAAAACAATGAGAATACTAGCAAAAATTGTCAGAATAAATTTACTCACAACTCTAGTAATTAAGCAAAGGCTTACACCAATCTGGGAAGCCTATGTTCAAGAAATACATCTGAATCCTGGTAAGAACAATGGGATCTGTGGCAGGTTAACTTGGCCTAATCCTATCACTCCTTTGACAGCAACAAGATACACTTGAATACAAAAAGCCCATAGTCACAGCGAAAACCAGCAAGCAGTCTGGCATTGAAGGGAGCAGAATGAGGTTGTTACTCTTACAGAGCCCCATTCCAAGAGAATTACTTTTATTTGAAATGGCTGGATTACCCTGGAAGACCTCACTTGCAAGATTGTCTTTACTTGACCTCAGAACTCACTCAGTGTGAATTGTCTTTTCTCTGGGAGCATGTCAAAAACAATCAGAAGCAATTGTTGAGCATTGTGAGTAACTAGGATGATGATTAAAACTTGAGGCAAACATTTAGCTAATAAAACTCCTTAGAATGAAAAGCTGAGAAATTAGAGATATATATGGGGTTTTGAAAAGCTCAAACATATTCTTGGAAATCTAAATGGTCATGTACTCACCTATTGCTGTGCAGGATGTTCAGCAAAGACCTAAATAGGCACTAAGTGTCATTAGTGGCTCACCTTGAGGCTTTGAGCTAGCAGGAAGTGAAGGCTAAAGCAAAGTGGTAAAATGCCTAGTTGAGTGTTCAAAGTGTGTCCCAACATGAACATAGGTCTCTTAGCAAAGATTGGGAGACATATTGGTTACATATGTTTAAGAAAATCTCTGTTAAATCATTAGGTGACCAACAAATTAATTGGAGAGAGACATAAGTGACCACACATGACAAAGAGTATGGACTTTACAGACTTAGTTCAGAAAATTCACCAAACAAGCAAACAACAAACACAAAGTCAACAAAAACAACCAACACTAGGGTGAGAGGAGAATGTGATTTCCAGAAGTGCCATACTGTATTATTTTAAATGTCTGGTTTTCCTTACCAAGGTCACCAAGAGCCTGCATGCAGGATCTTGCTCTCACCCTCTCTCCCCACTTCATCATGGCCTTTACCCTCAGGAGTCCCACTCCAGGCCCTCAGGCTTGCTAACTGATCCATGCAAACTCCAAGCCTATTTCTGCTTCCCCCATTTGCCTGTGGATGCTCTCCCCCAGAACTCTGTTCACCTGTCCAATCTCCATCTTTAGGTCTCAGAGCAGAAACACATGCCCTGACCATCATTTCTAAAGCCACAGTCCCTCCCATCTGGGAAGAGGATGCAGTAAATGAGATGAGGATGAGGAGGAGAGACTTTTCACAATACTGGTCCTGGATCTTGGAAGAAAGAGGTGCCATTTAATGGATGGAAACAAAGAAGATACTTGGATGGGAAGAGGACCACCGGCAGCATAGGGAATTAGCATGATAAGCAGATATTGTCAGAATCTGGTCCACAGCCCTGAAACACCCCCAAACACACACACACACACACACACACACACACACACACACACCCCTACTGATGTCTTCAGCTTCCAGGCCTCTCTGCCTCAAGGGTTTTGTGTTCTCTGGGTGGGCTCAGCCTGTGAGCCTGCCCTCTGGGCAGGCCGGATATGCCAGGGAATCAGCACCCAGGAATGACCCAAGTGATGGAAGACCCAAGAATTTTGGTGAGCAAAACCCCCATTGTTAGGCAAATGTATAGAAACAGAACGTAGACTAGTGGTTGTCTAAGGCTGGGAGGGATGGAGGAGGTGAGGGATGGCAGCTAAGAAGTAAAGGGCTTCTTACTTGGTTGATGGACATGCTCTAAAGTTGATTATGGTGACGGAGGCACAACTCTGTGAATACACCAAAAACTAGTGAGTTGTATGCTTTAAATGGGAGAATTGTATGGCATATTAATTACATCTCAATGAAACTTTTTAAAAAATTAAAAAATTAAATGTCTGGTTTTCAATAAAAACAATACTAGACACGCAAAAAAATCAAAAAGTATAGCCCGTACACAAGAAAAAAGCAATCAATAGAAAATGTTCCTGAGGAAACATAAACATTGGGCTTACTAAAAAAGACTTTAATCAGCTATTTTAAACATGTTCAAAAAAAGAAAAAGAAGTCATGTATGAAGAAATAAAAGTTAGTAGGAGAACAATGTGTCAAAAAACAGAGAATATTAATAAAGAAAGAAAATCTTAAAAAGGAACCAAATAGAAATTCTGGAGTTCAAACATAAAATAATTGAAATTAAAATTTTATTAAGAGGCTTAATAGCATATTTGAGCAAGTGCAAGAAAGAATCAGTAAACTGAAAGGTAGGTTAATTGAAATATCTTATCATAAACAGAACCTAAGAAACCTGTAGGACACCATCAAACATACCAAAACCACATAATGAGAGTTCAAAAAGAGGAGAGAGAAAAAGGAGGAAAAAAATATTTGAAAAAATAATGGCAAAAAAACTTCCTAACTTGTATGAAATACATTTATATACACATCCAAGATGCTCAGTGAACTCCAGCAGAAGAAATCCAAAGAAATCCAAACTCAGATATACCATAATCCATAATCAACCTGTTGAAAGACAAAGAAAATCCTGAAAACAGCAAGAGAGAGGTGACTCATCACATCCATAAGATCTTCTATAAGATTAAAATGCTGATTTATCATCAGAAACCATGGAGGTCAGAAGACACTTGGATAGCATATTAACAGTGCTGAAAGAAAATAACTATCAACCAAGTATTTATCCATCAAAACAATTCTTCAAAAATGAATAAGAGAAAAATGATGGCATAGGAACTTCTACCACTCATCCCCCCAGAAACATCAATCTGAACTACTATCTGTGCTTGAAAATGCCTTAACATAAGCCAAGTATTTCAGGTGAAACAGTACACCACATGGGTAAAGCACAGAAATAAGAAAGGACTCATTGGGGAGGGTAGAAAAGATAGATTCAAACTACCACCATTACTCCTCCAAACCCAGGCAACCCAGTGTGGAGAGAGAAACATTGCTGTGGCAGAAGGAGAATAGAGTGAGTGTCCTACTTCAACACAGACCCCAGAGTCAACCTGCCCCAGCACCAGGCTGACTTACAACTTTAGGTGGCTCCCTGCTGGATCCTACAAATACAGGCTGTCTCTGACTTCTCCACACAGTGCCTGCTAGCTCCAGTGACTCCAGGCAGCTCAAACAGTTCTTTTTAATTTTTTTTATTTTATTTTATTTTTTTTATTCAAACGGAAAGTCACAAAAATTATAATCATCCTCACGAGTTCACTCAGTCCCATGTAATTAATTTTTTTTCATCTTGATCTTTTGTTAGCACTTTTATGAATTCATCAGTTTTCCATTAGAGTTCTGAAAACACATATTCATTCAGCAGTATAGTCAGTTACCAGAAACGTGTACTTGTCAGAGACTTTTCCATGAATTCCGTGAAGATGAAACACTTTTATAGGAATAAATTTGCAAAAGCATCAGAGTATACCCAGAACTGTCTGCAAATGACAAAGGACTTAAAAATGACCACAGTTAAAGATTTTTTTTTACATCTTTATTGTATAATTGCTTTACAATGTGTATATTTACAATGAGTATAATTGCTTTACAATGGTGTGTTAGTTTCTGCTTTATAACAAAGTGAATCAGTTATACATATACATATGTTCCCATATCTCTCCCCTCTTGCATCTCCCTCCCTCCCACCCTCCCTATCCCACCCCTCTAGGTGGTCACAAAGCCCAGAGCTGATCTCCCTGTGCTATGCGGCTGCTTCCCACAAGCTACCTATTTTACGTTTGTTAGTGTATATATGTCCATGCCACTCTCTGAGTTTGTCACGGCTTACCCTTCCCCCTCCCCATATCCTCAAGTCCATTCTATAGTAGGTCTGTGTCATTATTCCTGTCTTACTCCTAGGTTCTTCACGAATTATTTTTCTTAAATTCCATATATATGTGTTAGCATACGGTATTTGTCTTTCACTTTCTGACTTACTTCACTCTGTATGACCGACTCTAGGTACATCCACCTCATTACAAATAGCGCAATTTCGTTTCCTTTTATGGCTGGAGCTCCTTTAAGCAGCGCTCTTAATCCCCTCTCCTCGTGCACCAGGAAACAAAATGGGAAGAAAAAGTCTCTTGCCTCTTCGGCAGGTCCAGACTTTTATCTGGACTCCCTCCGGGCTAGCTGTGGTGCACTAAGCCCCTGCAGGCTGTGTTCACGCTGCCAACCCCAGTCCTCTCCCGGCGCTCCCACCGAAGCCCAAGCCTCAGCTCCCAGACCCGCCCGCCCCGTCGAGTGAGCAGACAAGCCTCTCGGGCTGGTGAGTGCCGGTTGGCACCGATCCTCTGAGCGGGAATCTCTCTGCTTTGCCCTCCGCACCCCTGTTGCTGTGCTCTCCTCCAGGAATCTGAAGCTTTCCCCCTCTGCTACCCGCAGTCTCCACCCGTGAAAGGGCTTCCTTTCTTCCTTCACAGCTCCCTCCCACTGGTGCAGGTCCCGTCCCTATTCTTTTGTCTCTGTTTATTCTTTTTTTTGATTTTGCCCTACCCAGGTACGTGGGGACTTTCTTGCCTTTTGGGAGGTCTGAGGTCTTCTGCCAGCGTTCAGTAGGTGTTCTGTATGAGTTGTTCCACGTGTAGATGTATTTCTGGTGTATCTGTGGGGAGAAAGATGATCTCCGCATCTTACTCTTCCGCCATCTTCCCCTCGTCCCACAGTTAAAGATTTGATGAAAGTTCATAATAATGCAATTGACAAGGAAATTGAGTTATTTCTGAGATATACATTTTAAAGTAATAACTAAAATTATGACTTATAACGTTATACTAGAACATATAAGATTTTTAGAAATTTAATGTAATGTCTGAAACATTTATATTAACATATTTCCATACAAATAACCCAAAGAGAGTTTAGTATTAGTTGTGTTTTTCTGTTTATTTCTTTGTTTTTTTATACTGCAGGTTCTTATTAGTCATCAATTTTATAAACATCAGTGTATACATGTCAATCCCAATTGCCCAATTCAGCACACCACCATCCCCACCCCACCGCGGTTTTCCCCCTTTGGTGTCCATACGTTTGTTCTCTACATCTGTGTCTCAACTTCTGCCCTGCAAACCGGTTCATCTGTACCATTTTTCTAGGTTCCACATACATGCGTTAATATACGATATTTGTTTTTCTCTTTGTGACTTACTTCACTCTGTATGACAGTCTCGAGACCCATCCACGTCTCAACAAATGACTCAGTTTCATTCCTTTTTATGTCTGAGTAATATTCCATTGTATATATGTACCACAACTTCTTTATCCATTTTTCTGTCGATGGGCATTTAGGTTGCTTCTATGACCTGGCTATTGTAAATAATGCTGCAATGAACATTGGGGTGCATGTGTCTTTTTGAATTATGGTTTTCTCTGGGTATATGCCCAGTAGGGGGATAGCTGGGTCATATGGTAATTCTATATTTAGTTTTCTAAGGAACCTCCATACTGTTCTCCATAGTGGCTGTATCAATTTACATTCCCACCAACAGGGCAAGAGGGTTCCCTTTTCTCCACACCCTCTCCAACATTTGTTGTTTGTAGATTTTCTGATGATTCCCATTCTAACTGGTGTGAGGTGATACCTCATTGTAGTTTTGGTTTGCATTTCTCTAACATTTAGTGATGTTGAGCAGCTTTTCATGTGCTCTTGACCATCTGTATGTCTTCTTTGGAGAAATGTCTATTTAGGTCTTCTGCCCATTTTTGGATTGGGTTGTTTGTTTCTTTAATATTGAACTGCATGAGCTGTTTATATATTTTGGAGATTAATCCTTTGGCCATTGATTCGTTTGCAAATATTTTCTCCCATTCTGAGGGTTGTCTTTTCGTCTTGGTTATGGTTTCCTTTGCTAAAGGAAACCAAACAGTTCTAAACAGCATCCTTGGCTCCAAATTCTCAATGGGGTTCTGCAAACACAGGCCCCAGGTCACCCTGTGCCTGCCAGTGGCATCAAGCTGCTAGTGGGTTCTTGTGAACCCATATTACCAGTTCCCTTCAGCACCAGCTGGATCCTGTGTCCATGAGAGGCTCACAGAGTGCTCCATCAAACTCAGGTTCCTAACACATCAGAACACTGGCTGGTCCCCACAGTCCTGGAGACTCCTGAGGCCTCAGGTTCTCTTTCAACACCCACAGTTCCAGGCTCCACAGAGCCACCTGTAACCCCAGGGTCCCAGCAGGGCTCATCACCAAGCTGAGTATTGCTGTCCAAGGCTTTTAATCCTCCTTAGCACCAGGCTGCCCAAGGATTCCAACATCAAACATGCCTGCAGACACCACCAGGCTTCCCACCTAGAACCTCTGGATGGACTGACTGGTGAAGGGCTTTGCTTTCTGAAGCCAGTAAATACTGGAAGTTGTGCCTATATCCTCAAATGTGTGGACACTAATGCAAGACCACAAAGATTATGAAAAATCAAAGAAATATGACAGTGCCAAAGGAAACTAATAAAATTCCAATGGCTGACTCTAAATAAATGATGATCTCTGTCAAAGAATTCAGAATAATCCTCTTAAAGAAATTTGGTAAACTATAAGAAGGCAGAGATAGACAACAAAATGAAATTAGAAAAACAATGCATGATCAAAATAAGTTCAACAGAGAAATAGAAACCATTAAAAAAATTGAGCAGAAATTCTAGAGTTGAACACTACAATGACTACACTGAAAATCAAATAGAAATTCTTGGCCAAGTGGAAGAAAACAATTAGCAAAATAGGAGACAGGTCATATAAAGTCATACAGTCAGAGAAGCAAAAAAAAAAAAAAAAAAGAAAAGAAAAGAAAAGAATCTACACATTACTAGAGTCCCAGGAGAAGAAGATAGGGAAAAAGGAAAAGAAAGATTATCTAAAGTAATAATGTCTGAGAACTACCCTAATCTATGGAAAAATTTAGATACCCAAGACCATGAAGCTAAGAGGTCACCCCAAAGTTTTAACCTAAAAAACAATCTTCTCAAAATCACATCTTAATAAAACTGTCTAAAATCAAAGATAAAGAGATAATTTTAAAATAAGTAATTTTTTTCTCACATATAAGGGAACACCCATAAATGTATCAGCGGAAGAGCCAGCAGAAACCTTGCAGGCCAGGAGAGTGTGGGACGATATATTCAAAGTGCTGAAATATAAAACTGCCAACCAAGAATACTTTACAAAGTTGTCTTTCAGGAATGAAGGAAAGATAAAGATATTCCCAAACAAACAAAAGCAGAGGGAGTTCACCACCACTAACCCTGTTCTTCAATAAGGGCTGAAAAGAGTTCTCCAAGCTGAAATGAAATGGAATGAAATGAAATTAGTAACAAGGAAACATGTGAAAATATAACACTTAATGATAAATATAAGTATACAGTTAAATTCAGAATATACTAACACTGTAATATGTTGGTGTGTTAATAATGTAACTCTAGTATGAATATTTAAAGGACATAAGTTTAAAAGTAAGTATAACTATAATAATTTGTTAATGGATACACAGTATAAAAAGAGGTAAATTATGACACTGAAAACAAATTATTGAGAGGGAAGTAAAAGATAGAGTTGTATGTGATTGAAGTTAAATTATAGAAAGCATAAAATAGATTGCTATATCTATAAGATGGTTCATGTAAACCTTATGGTAATCACAAAGTAAAATCCTACAGTAGATAGATTTACACGAAAGAAAAAGAGAAAGAAATCAAAGAATGCCACTACAGAAAATCATCAGTCCATAAAGAAAGACAACAAAAGACTAAAAAAGGAACAGGTAGCTGCAAAATAGCCAGAAAAAAATTAATAAGATGGTACATTTCTTACTTATCAATAACTACTTGAAATGTAAATGAACTAAATTCTATAATCAAAAATCATAGAGTGGCTGAATGGTTTAAAAATAAGACCCAGCTATATGCTGCCAACAAGAGACTCAATTCATCTTCAAGAATACACATGAGCTCAAAGTGAAGGAATAGAAAAAGATATTCCATGCAAATGGAAAAAAGAGAGCATGGGTAGCTATACTAGTATTAGGCAAAATAGATTTTAAGTCAAAAACTGTAACAAAAGACAAAGTTATTATATAATGATGAAGGGGTCAATGCATCAGGAGGATATAACAAAGAGTGAATAAAGACCTGAATGGAGAAGTAGATAATAATATAAAAGTAGTAGAAGACTTCAATCAATACCCCATGTTCAACAATGGAAAGGTCATCTAGAAAGAAAATCAATTAGGAAACACTAGACTTGAGCTATACTTTAGGCCAAATGATTGTGTCAGACATATACAGAATATTCCACCTAACAGCAGCAGCATACACATTCTTCTCAAGTGCAAATGGAACATTCCCAGGATAGAGCATATGTTAAGTCACAAAACAAGCCTTAGAAAATTAAAGAAAATTGGTCATATCTTTTCCAACAGCAATGGTATGAAGCTAGAAATCAAAAACAGGAAGAAAATTGAAAATTTCACAAAATGTGTAAATATGAAATAACACACACCTGAACAATCAATGGGTCAAATAAGAAACCAAAAGAGAAAATAAAAATATCTTGAAACAAAAATGGAAACAAACAGATCAAAACTTATGAGATGTAGTAAAAGCAGTTCTAAGAGTGAAGATTACAGTGATAAATGCCTAAATCAAGACAGAAGAAAGATCATAAATAATCTAATTTTACACCTCAAGAAACTAGAAAAAAAGAACAAACTAAGCCCAATGTTAGCAGAAGGAAGAAAATAACAAAGATCTGAGCAGAAACAAATGGAGACCATAAAAACCATACAAACATCAATGAAACTAAGAGCTGGTTTTTTTTGAAAAGATAAAAAAAAATTGACAAACCTTTAGGTAGACTAAGAAAAAAAAAGACTCAAATAAATGAAATCACAAATGTAAGAAGACACTACAACTGATACCATAGATACATAAATGACCATAAAATACTATTATGAAATATTATGTACCAACAAATTGAATAACCTAGAATAAATGGATAACTTCCTAGAAACATACAACCTACTGAGACTAAATCATGAAAAAAATAGAAAACCTGAAGAGACCAATCATGAAGAAACAGATAAGATCTGTGGTCAATAACCTCCCAACAAAGAAAAGCCCAGGATCAGTTGGTCTCACTGGTAAATTCTACCAAATATTTAAAGAAGAACTTTTTAAAATTGAAGAGAAAGAAACACTTCCAAACTCATTTTACAAGGCCAACATTACCCTGGAACAAAAGCCAGATAAGGACACTACAAGAAAAGAAAACTACAGGTCAATGTTCCTGTTGAACATAGGTGCAAATTTCTCAAAAAAATATCAGCAGTCCAAATTCAACACTACATTAAAAGGATCATACACCATGATTAAGTGGGATTTATCCTTAGAATAAAAGAATGGTTCAACATACAGTAATCAATAAATGTGATACACCACATTAATAGAGGATACAAATTTTATGGTCATGTTAATAGATGCAGAAAAAAACACTTGCCAAAATTCAATATTCTTTCCTATAAAAATTCTCAACAAATTGGGTATAAAAGGAACATATCTCAACATAATAAATGCCATATATGACAAACCCACAGCAAATATCATAATCAATGGTAAAAAGTTGAAATTTTCCTGCTAAGATTGTGAATAAAACAAGGGTGCTCACTCTCAGCTCTCCTACTCAACATAATACTGAGAAGTTCTATCCACAGCAGTTAGTCAATAAAAAGCATCTAAACCAGAAAGGGAGTAATAAAACTGTTTCCTTTTGCAGATGATAGGATCCTATATTTATTATATAAGACTCTAAATACTCCACCAAAAATTATTAGAATTAATATATGAATTCAGTTAAGTTTCAGGATACAAAATCATAATACAAAAATCAGTTGCATTTCTATACACTAACTACAAACTATATGAAAAAGAAATAAAACACTTAGGAAAAAATTTAACCAAAAAAGTGAAAGATCTGTACAGAAAATTTTAAGAAACTGAAGACACAAATAAATGAAAAGATATCCTATATTCATGGATCAGAAGGATTCACATTTTAGAAATATCCATACTATCTTTCAATACTTCTATAGATTCAATGAATTCCCTATCAAATTTCCAAAGACATATTTCACAGAAAGAAAAAAAATTCTAAAATTTGTGTGGAACTACAAAAGACCCCAAATAGTCAAAGCAATTTGAAAAAGAAGAACAAAGCCTGAGGCATCACACTTACTGATTTAAAACGTCATTACAGGGCTTCCCTGGTGACGCAGTGGTTTAGAGTCTGCCTGCCGATGCAGGGGACATGGATTCGTGCCCCAGTCTGGGAAGATCCCACATGCCATGGAGTGGCCGGGCCCGTGAGCCATGGCCGCTGGGCCTGCGCGTCCGGAGCCTGTGCTCCACAGCAGGAGAGGCCACAACAGTGAGAGGCCCGCATACCACACAAAACAAACAAACAAACAAAAAACAAAAACAAAACAAAGAAAAAAACAAACAAAAAAAGATGCTTGACATCACTAATCATCAGGAAAATGCAAACCAAAACCACAATGAGATATAACCCCACACCTGTAAGAATGTTTATTATCAAAAAGACAAGTAATCACAAGTGTTGGTGAGTATGTGGAGAAAAGGGAACCCTTGTACACTGTTGGTGAATTTAAGTTGGTAAAGCATTTATGAAAAACAGTATGGAGATTTCTCAAAAAATTAAAAATATAACTAATGTATGATCCAGCAACTCTACTTTTGGATATATATCCAAAGGAAATGAAAATACTATCGCAAATAGATATCTGTACCCCTATGTTCATTGCAGCATGATTTAAAATAGCTAAGCTATGGAAGTAACCTAAATGTCCATCAGTGGATGAATGAGTAAATAAAATGTGGTATATTTATATATATAATGGAATATTATTCACCCACAAAAAAGAGTGAAATTTTGCCATTTGCAACAACATGGATGGACTTTGAGTGTATTATGCTAAGTGAAATAAGTCAGACAGACAATGACAAATGTTGTGTGTTCTCACATATATGTGGAATCTGTCAATGAAAAATCTCAACTCAGAAATAGAGTGGAATGATGGTTGCTAGAGGATGGTGGGGGAGAAATGCGGAGATGTTGGTCAAAGTGTACAAACTCCTAGCTATAATTAACAATACTGTATTATATATTTGAAAGTTCTTAAGACAGTAAATTTTACATTTTATTACCTGCCATACAAACACACAAATCATAATTATGTGAAGGGATGGAGTTAACTAACATTATTGTGGTAATCATTTTGTAATATATACATGTACTTAATCATCACAATGTGCACCTTAAATTTATATATGTTATATGTGAATAATATCTCAACTAAACTGGAAAAAAAGCAATAAGAATTAAAGAGAAATTAAATATTTCATATGAACAGAAACTTTTAAAGTTTATTGCTATCGAAGCTGCACTACAAAAATAGTAAAGGATGTCATTTAGGCTAAAATAAAAAGACACTCAAGAATAACTTAAATCCACATGAAAATATAGAGTGTCAGTAAAGGTAAATATTTAGGTAAATATATAAGACAGTATAAATATATTTTGGTTGTAACTCTTTTTTATTATCTCATTTAAAAGACAACTGTATGATGCAATAATAGTAAATCTATATTGATAGGCACGCAATTCATAAAGATTGATTTGTGACAATAATAGCACAAAGGGAGGGGGAGTAAAGCTATATAGGAGCAAGGTTTTGTGTGCTACTGATAATAAGTTGCTATTTGTCTGAAATAGACTGTTATAAATTAAGATGTTAATGATATTCCATGAAGTAATCATTAAAAAAATAACAAGAGAATTAAAATGGCATACTAAATATATCTAACACAAAAAAGGCAATAATGACGATATTGAGAAACAAGTTATAAGACATAGAGAAAGGAAATAACAAAAGTGCAGACATGAATCTTACTTTATTAGTCATTGCAATAAATATAAAAGGACTAAATCATTCAATTAAAAGCCAGAGAATGGCAAAATCAATTTAAAGTATAATCAAACTATATGCTCTCTACATTAGACTCAGTTTCATACCCAAACCACAAACAAGTTGAAAGTAAAAGAATGGAAAAAATTATTTACCATGCAAGCAAAAGAGAGTTGGGATAGTTATACTTATATCAAACAAAACAGACTTTAAGACAATTATTGTCACTAGCTAAAAAGAAGGATATTTCATAATTATAAATGTATGACTCCATCAAAAAGACATAACAATTATAGACATATATGCACGTAAAAACAGACCCCAAAACTCACGATGAAAAAAACTGACAGAAGTGAAGGGAGAAATAGAAAATTCAACAGTAATTGTTGAAAGATTCATTATTCTACTTTAAATAACAAATAGAAGATCAATAAGGAAATAAAAGAATTGAACATCACTATAAAATAACAGACATAGCAGACATCTTTAGAACATTCCACCCAATAATAGCAGAATACATGTTCTTCTCCAGTACACGGAACATTCTCTAGGATAAACAATATATTTACCATTAAATAACTCTCAAAAAATTTAAGGGTACTAAAATCATACAAAATATATTCTTCAACCACAATAAAATCAAATTAGAAATTAATAACAAAAGGAAATGGGGGAAATTAAAAACTGAATGGAAATTAAACAACACATGCTTAATTAACTACTAGCTCAAAGAGGAAATCAATGGGTCATTTAGAAAATACTTTAAGATGAATTAAAAAACAAATGTTATATACCAAAATATGGGATATGCCTAAATCAGTGTTTAGAGGGAATTTTATGACAACAAACACCTATGCTAGAAAAAGAAACATCTCAAGTCAATAACCTAACTTTTGACCTTAAGAAGTTAGAAAAATATCAAACAAAGTAAAGCAAAAAGAAGGAAGAAAATGCAGATTATATGAAAAATTTAAGCAACAAAATATTAGCAAACCAAATTCAATAATATATTAAAAGGATTGTATATTGTGATCAAGTGAGTTTCATTCCAGGGATACAAGGATGGTTGAACACCCATAAATCAATCAGTGATATACCATATTAATAAAACCAAGGATAAAAATCATATAATAATGTCAATACATGCAGAAAAGGCATTTGACAAAATTCAACATACATTTATGATAAAAAACTCTCCACAAAATGGGAATAGAGGGAACATACCTCAACATAATAAAGGTCATATATGGCAAACCCACATCTAACATCATATTCAACAGTGAAAAGCTGAAAACATTTCCTCTAAGATCAGGAACAAGATAAGGATACCCACTCTCACCACTTTTATCCAACAGAGTAATGGAAGTATTAGCCAAAGCAATTAGGCAAGCAAAAGAAATAAAAAGGACCCAAACTGAGAAAAAATAAGTAAAACTGTCACTATTTGCTGATGACATTACACTCTATAGAATATCCCAAAGATGTCACCAAAGAACAATTATAACTAATAAATGAATTCAGTAAAATTTCAGGATACAAAACTAATATACAGAAATTTCTTGCATTTCTAAACACTAACAACAAACTATCGGAAAGAGAAATAAAGAAAACAATTACATTTACAATTATATCAAAAATAATGAAATACTTAGGAATAAGTTCAACCTAGGAGGTGAAATATATGTATTCTGAAAACTATTAGACATTGAGGAAAGAAATTGAAGATAACACAAATAAATGAAAACATATACTGCGTTCATGGATTGGAGGAATCAAAATTGTTAAAATGTCATACTACCCAAATCAAGTCTACAGATTCAAAGCAATTCTTATCAAAATACCAACGGCATTTTTTACAGAACTAGAACAAATAATTCTACACTTTGTATGGAATCACAAAATCTCTGAATAAACAAAGAAAGCTTGATAAAGAAAGAATAAAGCTGGAGTTTTCATGCTACCTGATTTCAGACTATACTACAAATCTACAGTAATCAAAACAGTATGGGAACTTCCCTGGTGATGAAGTGGTTGAGAGTCCGCCTGCCAATGCAGGGGGCATGGGTTTGATCCCTGGTCTGGAAGGATCCCACATGCCACAGAGCAGCTGGGTCCATACACCACAGCTGCTGAGCCTGCACTCTGGAGCCCATGAGCTACAATTACTGAGCCTACATGCTGCTACTGCTGAGGCCCATGTACCTGGAGCCTGTGCTCTGAAATGGGAGAGGCCACTGCAGTGAGAGGCCTGTACACCATGGTGAAGAGTGGCCCCTGCTCGCTGCACCTGGAGAGAGCCCGCTTGCAGCAAAGAAGACCCAACACAGCTAAAAAGGAATATATATATATATATATATATATATATATATATATATATATATATATATATATATATATATATACTGGCACAAAAACAGACATAGAGCTCAATGAAACCAGAATAGAGTACAGAAATAAACCCATGCTCATATGGTCAATTAATCTATGATAAAGGAGGCAAGAATATACAATGAGGAAAAGACAGTCTCTTCAATAAATGGTGCTGGGAAAACTGGACAGCTACATACAAAGAATGAAACTGAACCATATTCTTATACCATATAAAAAATAAACTCAAAATGGATTAGAGAATTAAATATAAGACCTGAAACCATAAGATCTAGTAAGCATAGGCAGTAACCTCTATGACATCAGTCTTAGCAATATTTTTCTGGATACGTCTCCTCAGACAAGGGCAACAAAAGCAAAAATAAACAAATGGGACTACATCAAAACAAAAGGTTTTGCACAGCAAATGGAATCACCAACAAAACAAAAAGGCAACCTACTGAATGAGACAATATATGCAAACAATATGTCTGATAAGGGGTTAATATCCAAAATATAAAAGGAACTCAGACAACTCAATATCTAAACAAAACAAACAACCTAATTAGAAAATGGGGAGATGACCTGAATAGACATTTTTCTAAAGGAGCTATACAGATGGCCAACAGGTACTTGCAAAAGTGCTCAACATCACTAATCATCAGAGAAATGCAAATCAAATCCACAATGAGTATCATCTCACACATGTCAGAATGGTTATTATTAAAAAAAAAAAAAGAAGAAACAAGTGTTGGTGAGGATGTGGAATAAAAGGAACACTTGTGCACTGTGGATGGTAATGTAAATCGGTGCAGCCACTTTGGAAAACAGTATGGAAGTTCCTCAATAACCTAAAAATAGAACTACCATACAACCCAACATTTCCCACATCTGGGTATTTATCCACAGAAAACAAAAAAACAATTCAAAAAGATGTATGTACCCCTGTGTTCATTGCAGCACTATTTACAGAAGCCATGACATGGAAGCAACCTAATTGCCCATTGATAGATGAATGAATAAAGAAGATGTGAGATAGATAGATAGATAGATAGATCTCACATCTTCTTTATTCATTCATCTATCAATGGGTATATGTGTGTGTGTATATATATATATATATATATATATAATTGATTATTACTCAGCCACAAAAAAATAATAAAATATTGTCATTTGAGATAACATGGATGGACCTGGAGGGCACTATGCTAAGTGAAATAAATCTGACAGAGAAAGACAAAGACCCTAGAATTTTGATTATATGTGGAATCTGAAGATCAAAATAAATGAACAACAACAAAAAAAGCAAAACAGAAATAGACTCATAGATATAGGGAACAAACTGGTGGTTGCCAGAGAGGAAAGAGGTGAAGGAACAGACAAAATAGGTGAAGGGAATTAAGAGCTACAATCTTCCAGCTATAAAATAAATAAGTCACAGGATTGTAATATATCCCTAGGAAATATAGTCATTAATATTGTAACAATTTTGTATGGTAATGGATGGTAACTGTTCTTATTGTAATGATCATTTTATAATGTATAAAAAATTGAATCACTATGTTGCACACCCAAAACTAATATAATATTGTACATCAATTAAAACTCAATATAATTAATTAATTATATTTAGTTATATTTAAATATCTCAATTCTGAGTTTATTTTTATTAAAGAAGTTTTCATTTCTATTATTATAATTTTAATAATATAAATACATACATGGTTTGTGCCAGTAGACACTCTGCTACTAAATCAGTACTTAAAAATTGTTGGGCTTCTAGCATTCATTCACGTGAATTTGTCTACTATTTGCTCTAATTACTTTGGGCTCTTCTAATTTTAATAGAGTGCTATTTTAGTACAGTGAAAGTGGGCAATGAAATAAAGGGTAGGTTTTGGAGATGATAATGACTTGAAGCATAAAGATATAATTACTGTTCAACACAATGAAGCAGCTCATCTATGAGTAGTTATTACTATTTATTGTTCTTAGGAAGATAGAAAAGATAGGGAAATAGGAGAAACTTCTTTTATAAATGAAATATCTTTTACATAGATGTATGATATAAATATATTATAAAATTCTAGTTCTGTTGGATTCCTTCTATTCCTACAAATGTATTAAATTACAACCTAAGTTACATAAATAAAAAAGAATGTAAATATATACTATAAACAACTGTATGCCAATAAATTAACTTAGATGCAATTGACAAATTCTTAGAAAAACAATAAATACTAAAACTAACTGAAGAAGAAATGATAAATATGAATAGATCTATAAGAAATAAAGAGAATGAATAAATAATCAAACTTTACACAAGGAAAATACCAGGGCCTAATGGCTTCACTGGGGAAGCCAGTGAAAAACCAAAACAGACAAATTATTTATAAGAAAAGTAGAGATCAATAATCTTTATGAATATAGATGTAAAAATCCTTATCAAAGAAAACTGCCAAAAACAATCCAGCAGTATATAAAAAATATATATACCTCACAACCAAGTGGAGTTTATGTCAGCATTGCAAGATTGATTCAACATATAAGTTCAAAGTAATATACCATATTCAGAGAATAATGATAAAAACCATATGATCATCTCAATAGGGTAGGAAAGCATCTGACAAAATCCAACACCCTTCCATGATTTAAAAAACACTCAACAAACTAGGTATACAGACATAGAAGGGAACTTCCTTAACGTGATAAAGAGCATCTACGAAAAGTGCACAGCTAATATCATATTTAATGATGAAATCCTGAAAGATTTCCTCTTTCAGATCAGGAAAAAGAAGGATGTCTATTTCTACACAACTTTGTACTGGCAGTTCTAGTAGAACAATTTGGAAAGAAAAAGAAAAAAAAGGCATACAAAATGGAGAGGAAGAAGCAAAGTTATCACTACTTGCAGATGGCATGATTTTGTACATAGAAAATCATAAGGAATATACTAAAAACTATTAAAGTTAATAAATAATTTTAGTAAGTTTTCAGGATACAAGATAAACATTAAAAATCCACTGTCTATCTATATACCAGTAATGAATAATAGGAAATTGAAAATTAAGAAAAAAATTTCATTTACAAGAGCATCAAAAGAATAAAATACTTAGTAATACTTTTAGCCAAAGAAATGCAAGATTTGTACACTGTAAACTACAAAATATCATTGAAAGTAATTTAGAATAAATAAATGGAAAAACATCTTATGTCCATGGATTGGAAGAGTTAAAGTTATTAAGATGGGGCTTCCCTGGTGGTGCAGTGGTTAAGAATCTGCCTGCCAATGCAGGGGACATGGGTTCGAGCCCTAGTCCAGGAAGATCCCACATGCCACGAAGCAACTAAGCCCGTGAGCCACAACTACTGAGCCTGCGTGCTGCAGCTACTGAAGCCCGCACATATAGAGCCTGTGCTCTGCAACAAGAGAAGCCACTGCAATGAGAAGCCTGTGCACTGCAACAAAGAGTAGCCCCTGCTCATTGCAACTATAGAAAGTCTGTGCACAGCAGCGAAGACCCAATGCAGCCTAAATAAATAAATAAAGTAAATTAATTTTAAAAAGTTATTAAGATGGCAATACTGTCAAATTGATATACAGTTTCAATGTTTTTATCAAAATTACAGGTAAACTTTTGCTGATATTTACAAGCTGATCCTAAATTTCATAAAGAATTGCAAGAGATACAGAAGAGCCAAAACAATATTGAAAAAAGAACAAAGTTGAAGGACTAACAATTCCCCATTTCAATGGTTACAACAAAGCTACAGTAATGAAGACTGTGGTATAGGTATAAGAATAGAGACATATAGACCAACAAAATTAAACTGAGAGTCCAGAAATGAACCTTCACATTTATGGTCCATTGGTTTTTGACAAGGAATGCTAAGACTGCTCAATGGGAAAACCAACAAGTGATTCTGTGACAAGTGAATATCCACATGCAAAAGAATGAAGCAGGACCACTACCACACACCATATAAAAAGATGAAATAAAAATGCATCATAGATCTGAATGTAAGAGTCATTATAAAACTCTCTGAAGAAAACATAGTTGTAAATTTTCATGATCTTGGATTAGTCAAACCTTTCTTAGATAAGATCAAAGGCACAAGCAATCATAAAGTAGATTAATTGGATTCTTCAATATTAAATACTTTTGTGCTTCAAAGAACACTACCAGGAAATGAAAAGACAACCCACAGAAAAGAAAAAGTGTTTGAAAATTCATATATCTGATAAGGGTCTACTATCCAGAAGAACTCTTACACATCAGCAATAAAAAGACAAATAATCCAATTAGAAAATGGGCAAAGGATGTGAATTGATTTCTCTAAAGAATATATGCAGATGGTCAATAAGTACTTGAAAAGATTATCAACTTTAGTCATTTGGGAAAAGCTAATCAAAATCACAATGAGGCAGCACATCGACTAGAATAGCTGGACTCAAGGGGTTTCCTTGGTGGCGCAGTGGTTGAGAGTCCACCTGCCGATGCAGGGGAAGTGGGTTAGTGCCCTGGTCCGGGAAGATCTCACATACCATGGAGCGGCTGGGCCCATAAGCCATGGCCACTGAGCCTGCACGTCCGGAGCCTGCGCTCTGCAACAGGAGAGGCCACAACAGTGAGAGGCCCGCGTACTGCAAAAAAAAAAAAAAAAGAAGAATAGTTGGACTCAAAAAGAAATTCCACAAGTGTTGGCAAAAATGTGGAGAAAATAGAAACCACACATATTGCAATGGGAATACAAAATGCTTTAGCTGCTGTGGAAAACAGGTTGGTAGTTCTCAAGAAGTTAAACATAGAGTTTCCATGACACAGCAATTTCACTCCTGAGTATATATCCAAAATTACTGAAAACATGTTCACAAAAAAACTTGTACCCAGCGTTCATGACAACATTATTCATAATAGCCAAACTGTGGAAACAACCTAAATGTCTATCAACTGCCAAGTAGGTAAATGAAATATGACGTATCCATAAAATGATATATCAAAAGGAATGAAGTACTGATCCATGCTACAACACAGATGAACCTTGAAAACTTTATGCTAAGTGAAAGAAGGCAAACACAGAAGATCATTTCTTGTCTCACTCTATATACATAAAATGTCCAGAATAGGTAAATCAATAGAGACAGAAAATAGTTTAGTGGTGACCAGGATTTGGGGGAGAGGGTTATGGTTTATGATTACTAATGAGTACACAGTCTCTCTTTCGGGTAATAAAAATGTTCCAGAATTAGATAATGGAGATGATTACACAAATTTATGAATATACTAAAAGCCACTAAATTCTATACTTAAAATTGTAAATTTACTGTTATGTGAATTATACCTCCATTTTTTAAATATGAAAAAGAAAATTTATGGCAACAAAAAATTTTCAAATCTAATTGGTTGCATCTGCTAAAAACTCCACCATGACTAGTAGGAAGAATTTCGATAGAGAAAAAGTATATTTAAATGAATTTTAAAGAGAATTTTATTTATAGCACTAGCATTTTCCATGTAACGCTTTTCCCAGAGTGTATATCTCCATAATGCTTGATAGGTAAGACCTGTTATAACCCAGTTCTTCAGTCACTTCAGAAAGTCAATCCCATAGAGATGGGATTAGGCTCTAGTATGTAATTCTCATTTCCTACTAGATGAAGATGTCAAGTTTGGCCCTAACAGTCCCAATCTGTGTATTAAATGCCATAGGTTTAAATGTGAAAAGTAAAGAATGCTTCTTGTGACATGCAGTTTGAGAAATTCATTCTAGTAAATAAATAGTAGCTGTATAGAACTCAACATGGTAATTTTTGAAGTCCTTAGAGTTTTGTCCCAGCCTTTCAGATGATAAGGATCAGTAATATCAAAAAGGAACACTGGGGAAAGTAATGAGTCATGACCAAAAATTATATATTTTTCTTATATGAATAAGAATTTTTAAATTATACTTTCTTTTTAAAAAGCATTTATAAATAAGTATTCAGAACTAAACAGGAGGTAACCTTGTAAAATCAAATTTAAGCTTTGGAATGGATGATAATATGTCTTTCCCATTTTATCATCCTGCTGCAAGCTAGTAAAAAAATCATTGTACTTGCACATATACTTTTCACTCAAGGGAAAAGAAAAGTTGTGATGATAGGCAAGTTTCACCTTAAAGTTAGAAAGCTTACATGCTCTTGAGATATTTTGACATGTCAGGGAAAATAAGTACTTTGAGATAAGTTATGCATCATAATTGCCTCATTTGCAGCTAACTGACCCCGCTGGGTTCAGACCTTCAATTACTCAAGCAGCAGGGAAGAAGCAAGATGCTTGTTTCTCTCCATGCCAAGAAATGTCCTAACAAAGTGGGTTTCAAACCATCCTATTCCAAGACATTACCATAAATTTCAAGGTTATAAATTACAAGAAAAACATCTTAGCAATAAGGAGCAAATTTTAAAGAATTTGAAGCATATAATAAATGGAAGAGTTGTAAAACCATTTTTTTCTCATCTGTTTGGCTCATCTGGATAACCCAAGCCTTTATTAGATGACATCTGCTATTATCTGCTAATTTAAGAGAGTCCTTATTTCCGGAAATGTTTAAGGGGGTAGGGAAGTTCCATTTCAGCATACAAAAGAGTATTATAGTGGCAGGTGTTGAGTTTCCCTGTAATATTGTGGATCATATTATGTCTGCTGTTTCTCATTTAATTAAATGGAGAAACTGAAGTAAACTACTAATCATTCTCTAATAATGGGAACTGTAATTTGATAGTACAGAAAATAGAAAAAAAAAAAGTTTCCTTCCTCTTGTTCCAAGAACTTAGATGAATAGTCTAGGGGAAAGACTGTTGGCTCAGAGTGAATTCTACCTGAATTCAGTTGAACACCTTGCCTATGACTGGCATATACCCATCTGCTCTGCTATTTCACTTCACCATTTGAAGATGAGAATGGATAGATATATAGATAGGTAGGTAAGTAGATAGATAAGTAGATAGATAGATAGATAGATAATAGATAGATAATTCTTAATGAGACCAAACCTCACAGCAATTAATACATTAGTTACTATGAATTTCTCAAACAAAAAAAGAAAAAAAATCAGTTTTCCACAAAGGAAAACATAAGTCATTTTGCTTTAGATGAGAAAATGTGTAGACAAATGGAACAATGAATACTTTTCAAAGGTGGTGAATCAACAAAATAATTCAAACCTATATTATCTCCTTAATTTGCTAGAAAGATAACCTTTCAGTCAATTTTTTTTTTTTTTTTTTTTTTTTTTTTGCGGTACGTGGACCTCTCACTGTTGTGGCCTCTCCCATTGTGGAGCACAGGCTCTGGACGTGCAGGCTCAGCGGCCATGGCTCACGGGCTCAGCCGCTCTGCGGCATGTGGGATCTTCCTGGACCGGGCACGAACCCGCGTCCCCTGCATTGGCAGGCGGACTCTCAACCACTGCACCACCAGGGAAGCTCTCAGTCAATTTTTAAATAAGCAAGAAACACTCTCTGCTTTTATCTACTCCTTATACCTTGCCAAAACTCCAATTTTTCCACTAACTTCCACTCTTTCTCTTTCTCAAGCAGGGCTGCTCCAGATATCCCAAGAATGCTAAATGAATATTGAAGGGGAAATAGATGGTTCTGTAAATATGTAAACAAAGAACAAAGAGCTTTTTGCTCACCACCCAACTTTGCAAGGATTAAGTGGTAAGCTGCTGTAGTCACTGACCGACAGGACACTCTGAGAGGAAATTAAAACAGTAACAGGATGAAGGACTCTGTGCTTCAGAGGAAATTAATATGATAATAGGATAGTCTGTGCTTTGGACAAGCAAGCCCCTTAGATAGTCAGATGTATATCTCAGGAAGAATTTTAATAAACCCAGATTCTTTCATCTTATATATAGAAAAGAACTGTTTTTCTGTTTTTTTGTGTGACTAGCGGTAATCTTTTACCAAGGTATATACTTGACTACACATATTCCCTAGCCAAAAATCACATATAAACTGGCCTCCCCCCCTACCTCTTCAGAATAGTTTCCTCAGAGCTATGGAGCAGCTGTTTCCCAGGCTATACTTCTCAGTAAGGTCCCTGAATAAAACTTAAACTCTCAACTCTTATATTGTGTGTTTTTTTTTCAATTGACAACTAAATAGCTTCCTATGGGTTTTCATTGGCAGGACTAAGACATGACCTTAATTTCTTGCTAGCAGATAAGGCATCTTATTTCATCTGTATTCAATGAACACAAGAGATATCCAGTCTAAGCTTGTGATGACTAATGTCTGCCTTCATTGATTAAGCTTATCAAATTGATCACTATCCCTGGATGCATTAGGGTAAACTGATTTAATACAGGCTGAAAATATAGTGCCTTAAAGAAAATAGAGATTTGTTTTATTCTTACATAATGTTCATGAGGTAAACCATATGTTTTTATTCAGTTAAGATTATCTTGTTCACTCCAGCACAAAGTACAATACCTGTTAAATAGTGACTATTAAGTAAATATATGTTTAATTAATACAATAAGCATTTATTAAGTGTATAGTCTCCAAAATACCAAACATGATTAAATTTATGTTTATCAAAATAACTGGATTTGTTTTTACTAAAATGTATGGTTGTTACAATTAGGAAAATTCAATAAATAATCCCAATGCTTTGAACATTTAAAAATATTAAATTCCACATATTTTTCATTCTTTCATAAAAGTGAGCCTCTAGGATCATTACTTTTCTAGTGGGATCTCACAAAAACTCTTTCCAAGTCCTCATACTACAAGAATGCCCTACGAAAGAAAACATATTTGATATTTTTATTTTGAATTCATTCTTTGGGTAGAGCTCTGAAGTGAAACTTTTCTGCCTTCTGAAAGTTAGCAAGTTTCCATATGTTACAGGCACTCAGATTGGTCAGGAGAATAAACAAAAGAAAAAGAAACAAGCATGTGACATAGAGGACAAAGTAAGTGTTCCCTATCAGGTCCCAGATATAAACTGTTTATGGATAAACAACTATATTTGCAATTCTAGGTTTGACAAGAAATCATTGGTTGGGGCTGTGAAAATTCTGGTGCAGAGATTGCAGAAAAAGAACTATAGGGGAAAATTATAAAATACTTTGAAATGGACTAAAAGATTATTGGGTGTCTCCAAAAGCTCATGCAACAAAAGCAAAAATAAATAAATCAGACTACATTAAACTAAAAAGCTTCTGCACAGCAAAGAAAGCAATCAACAAAACAAAAAAAGTAACAGAGATTGGGAGAAAATATATGCAAATCATCTATCTAATAAGGGATTAATATCCAAAATATATAAGGAACTCATACAACTCAATAGCAAAAACAAAAAGAAAATTAAAAATTGGCAAAGAATCTGAAAACACATTTTTATTTTTCAAAAGAAGACATAAAGGTATATGAAAAAATGCTCTAGGTCACTAACATCAGGAAAAAAAATCAAAACCATGATGAATTATCACCTCACGCCTATTAGGGTGGCTATTACCAAAAGACAAAAGGTAAGTATTGATAAAGATGTGGAGAAAATGGAACCCTTGTAAACTGTTGGTGGCAGTGTAAACTGGTATAGCCATTATGGAAAACATGGATGTTCCTCAAAAAATTAAAAATATAGTTACCATATGATCCAGAAATTCCTCTTCTGGGTACACACCCAAAGAAAATTAAATCAGTACCTTGAAGAGATATCTGGGCTCCTGTGTTTGTTGCAGCATTATTCCCAATATTCAAAATGGAAACAATCTAAGTGACTATCTTTGGATGAATGGCTAAAGGCATTGTGATTTATACATACAATGGAATATTATTCAGCCATAAAAAGAAAGAAATTCTGTCATTTTTAATACCAAGGATGAACCCAGAGGTCATTATGCTAAGTGAAATAAACCAGACACAGAAAGAAAATATCTGCATAATCTCACTTATATGTGGAATCTAAAAAAGTTGAATACTTAGTAACAGAGAGCATAACAGTAGCTAGCAGGAGCAGGGAAGAGAGGGGAATGGAGAGATGTGGTCAAAGCATACAAAGTTGCAGTTATATAGGATGAAAAAGTCTACAGATCTAATTTACAGCATGATGACTATAGTTAATAATACTGTATTGAGTTCTGGAAATTTGTTAACAGAATAGATGTTAAGCGATTTCATCACATTTAAAAAATGGTAACTAAGTGAAGAGATATGTTAATTTTACTGTATTAATCATTTCACTATGTTTGTGTACATATATAATCATCATGCTGTACACCTTAAATATATACAATTTTTATTAAAAAATAAAAGATTATTGGGTGTTTTCAGTAGAAAATAACCTGTTTTCCAGCACACCCTTCTGGCTTGTCTGGTTTTATGGAGATTCTATGCTTTTTCTTCTCTTTGAGTTGTTATAGAACACCCACAATAATACAAGTTGTTATAGAACACCCACAATAATACAAGTATTTATTTTCCTTGAAATGCAAATTCTATCTGTTTAATGCAGTTGTTTACTGCCCCACGGCTAATTATGTGTGTGTGCGTGCACACTGTGTGTGTGTGTGTATTCTCTACTGGTTTCATTATTAATTAATGATTAAAATAAAAACTTCAACCTGCATCCATTTTATATTTCTATGAGGTTCGTGATAATAATCTTTAATAATTTATCCTTTTATAGTTTTGGAGGTTCCACAGAAATATCTAATGGATTCACCTGACCAAGCCAGGTATATTGCATTGCTGCCAGGTTGTACCTCATGGGAGGCTTAGTCCCTGCTTTTAAGATTTATTAGGCTGAGCCACAACAGTATTAGTCTAAGGCTCATTATTCCACACTGCTAAGGCAGGACACTTTTTTCCCTTTTTAATGACATTTATTGTTTTCTTTTGAATTTTACAAGCAATACATATTCATTGCAGAAAACTAGAAATACATAAAAGGATAAAGTAAAAAATAAGTCACCCATTAGCATTTTGATATATTTCCTCCCAGTGTCTACATATTTTCAGTTTGTTTATATTTTTTAATTTTTTTCTAAGATTTTTTTTTTGGCTACATTGGGTCTTAGTTGCAGCACGTGGGGGTCTTCATTGAGGCACATGGTCTTCTCTCTAGTTGTGGTGTGTGGATTTTCTCTCTCTAGTTGTGGCATGTGGTCTCCAGGGCATGTAGGCTCTGTAGTTGTGGTACATGGGGTCCAGAGTGTGTGGACTCTGTAGTTTGCAGCACGTGGGTTCTCTCGTTGAGGCGCACAAGCTCAGTAGCTGTGGTACACGTGGCCTCAGTTGTCCCACGGCATGTGGGATCTTAGTTCCCTGACCAGGAATCAAACCTGTGTCCCCTGCATTGGAAGGCAGATGCTTTACCCCTGGACCACCAGGGAAGTCCCTACATATTTTTTAAATTGAAGTATAAGTGACCTACAAGACTACGTTAGCTCAAATGCACACATACTGATTCAATACTTTTATACATTACAAAATGATCATCATGATATGTCTAGTTACCATCTGTCACCATACAAAGTTATACAATATTATTGACTATATTCACCATGCTGTACATTTCATCCCCAATGACTCATTTATTTTGTAACTGGAAGTTTGTATCCCTTTAATCTCTCTCGTGCATTTCACTCATCCCCCTAACCACTTCCCCTCTGGCAAAGACCTGTTTGTTTTCTGTATTATGAATCTGTTCTGTTTTGTTATGTTTGTTCATTTGTTTTAATTTTTAGGTTCCACATGTAAGTGAAATCATATGGTATTTGTTTTTCTCTGTCTGACTTATTTTACTTAGCATAATACCCTCTAGGTCCATCCATGTTTTTGCAAATGGCAAGAGATCCTTTTTTATTTCCTTTAACTTTTTATTTTATATGGGAATATAGTTGATTAACAATGTTGTGTTAGTTTCAGGTGTACAGAAAAGTGATACACATATACATGTATTTATTCTTTTTCTTTCTTTTTTTAGCAATACTGGGTGGATATTATTATTATTAAAAGTGTTTTGGAAACTGTAGTGTCAAACAAGGTAGGCTCTTTTTTTTTTTTTTTTTTTTTTTTTCCGGTACGCGGGCCTCTCTCTGCCGTGGCCTCACCCGTTGCGGAGCACAGGCTCCAGACGCGCAGGCTCAGCGGCCATGGCTCACAGGCCCAGCCGCTCCGCGGCATGTGGGATCCTCCCGGACCAGGGCACGAACCCGTGTCCCCTGCATCGGCAGGCGGACTCCCAACCACTGCGCCACCAGGGAAGCCCCCAAGGTAGGCTCTTTAAAAGAGGTGACTGCAGGTCTCTGAAAGTTCAGGCTGCTTGCGGGTGTGCAGAGGTCAGAGAAAGGGCAACAGGTGGGGGCCACAGCAGTCAGGCAGAATGGGGAGCTCTCCTTGAGCCTTGAAGAGCTGGTTGTAAAATGAAGATGGAGATGCCGGTCCCACGAAGAGTCGGCCAGAGCTTTCCCAGCATGGGCATTAACCTGAGGGTGAGTTTCCTTTCTCTAGTCTCTCAGCTCTGTTCTGAACACAACCTCAGGGAGGGGCCAGGGGATGGAAGATGTCTGTAGCATGCACCCCAGCTCATGGACACTGTACCCCCAACTGCTTCCTTCTCAGATTCAGAAGAGTGCCTTGAGGTCAGGAAAGGGAGCAAGTCCTACCAGCCTGGGGCAGGAACTCAGCTGTCCCTTCCCCCCTTGGTGGGTTTAAGTTGTTACATAACACTGAGAAGAGCTCCCTGTGTTATAGAGTAGGTCCTTGTTGGTTATCCATTTTAAATATAGTAGTGTGTACATGTCAATCCCAAACTCCCTAAATATCCCTCCTACCCATGCTTCCCCCTTGGGGACCATAAGTTCGTTCTCTAAGTCTGTAAGTCTGTTTCTCTTTTGTAAATAAGTTCATTTGTATCATGTTTTTAAGATTCCACATATAAGCAATATCATACGATATTTGTCTTTCTCTCTCTGACTTACTTCATTCAGTATGACAGTCTCTAGGTCCATCCATGTTGCTGCAAATGGCATTATTTCATTCTTTTTAATGGCTGAGTAATATTCCATTATATATATGTATCACATCTTCTTTATCCACTCCTCTGTCGATGGACATTTAGGTGGCTTCCATGTAGCTATTGGAAACAGCTCTGCAATGAACACTGGAGTGCATGTATCCTTTTGGATCATGTTTTTCTCCAGGTATCTGCCCAGGTGTGGGATTGCAGGATCATATGGGAGCTCTATTTTTACTTTTTTAAGGAACCTCCATACTATTTTCCACAGTGGCCATACCAATTTACATTCCCACAAAGAGTGTAGAAGGGTTCCCTTCTCTCCACACCCTCGCCAGCATTTATTGTTTGTGGATTTTTTGATGATAGCCATACTGACGGCTGTGAGGTAATATCTCATTATAGTATTGATTTGCATTTATCTAATAATTAGTAATGTTGAACATCTTTTCATGTGCCTCTTGGCCATCTGTGTGTCTTCTTTGGAGAAATGTCTATTTAGGTCTTCTGCCCATTTTTTCATTAGGTTGTTTATTTGATGGTAAAATCACATGAGCTGTTTGTAATTTTGGAGACTAATCCCTTGTCGGTCACACCATTTGCAAATATTTTCTCCCATTCTGTGGGTTGTCTCTTCGTTTTTGGTTTCCTTTGCTGTGCAAAAGCTTTTGATTTTAATTAGGTCCCATTTGTTTATTTTTATTTTAATTTCTATTACTCTTGGAGATGGATAAAAAAGACATGCTGCAATTTATGTCCGAGAGTGTTCTGCCTATGTTTTCCTCTGTTTTATAGTGTTCAGTCTCACAGATATGTCTTTCAGACATTTTGAATTTATTTTTGTGTATGATGTTGAAGAATTTTCTAATTAAATTTTTTTACATGTAGCTGTCCAGTTATCCCAGCACCATTTATTGAAGAGAATATCTTTCCTCCATTGTATAGTCTTGCCTACTGTGTCATAGATTAATTGACCAAAGGTGTGAGGTTTATTTCTGAGCTTTCTATCCTGTTCAATCAATCTATATTTCTATTTTTGTGCCAGTACCATACTATTTTGATGACTGTAGCTTTGTAGTATAGTCTGAAGTCAAGGAGTCCGTTTTTCTTTCTCAAGATTGCTTTTGCTATCTGGACTCTTTTGTGTCTCCATACAAATTTTAAGATTTTTTGTTCTAGTTCTATGAAAAATGCCATTGGTAATGTAATAGGGATTGAATTGAATCTGTAGATTGCCTTGGGTAGCATAGTCATTTTGACAGTATTGATTCTTCCAATCCAAGAACATGGCATATCTTTCTATCTGTTTGTTTCATCTTTGATTTCTTTCATCAGCATCTTATTGTTTTCGGAGTACAGGTCTCTTGCCTCCTTTGGGAGGTTTATTCCTTGTTATTTTATTCTTTTTGATGTAATGGTGAATGGGATTGTTTTTTAATTTCTCTTCCTGATCTTGTGTTGTTAGTGTATAGAAATGCAAGAAATTTCTCTGTATTTATTTTGTATCCTGCAACTTCACCAGATTCATTGATGTGCTCGAGTAGTTTACTAGAAATGTCTTTCGGATTTTCTATGTATAGTATCATGTCATCAGCAGTGACAGTTTAACTTCTTTTTCAATTTGGATTCGTTTTATTTCTTTTTCTTCTCTGACTGCCATAGCTAGCAATTCCAAAACTATGTTGCATAAAAGTGGTAAGAGTCAACATCCTTGTCTTGTTCCTGATCTTAGAAGAAATGTTTTCAGCTTTTCATTCTTGAGTATGACATTAGCTCTAGGTCTGTTATATATGGCCTGTATTATGTTGAGGTATGTTCCCTCTATGCCCACTTTCTGGAGAGTATTTTTATTATAAATGCATGTTGAGTTTTATCAAAGGCTTTTTCTGCATCTAGCGAGAAGAACATATGTTTTTTTTTTTACCTTTATTGGAGTATAATGGCTTTACAATGGTGTGTTAGTTTCTGCTTTATAACAAAGTGAATGAGTTATACATATACATATGTTCCCATATCTCTTACCTCTTGCATCTCCCTCCCTCCCACCCTCCCTATACCACCCCTCTAGGTGGTCACAAAGCATGGAGCTGATCTCCCTGTGCTATGCAGCTGCTTCCCACTAGCTATCTATTTTATGTTTGGTAGTGTATATATGTCCATGCCTCTCTCTCGCTTTGTCACAGCTTACCCTTCACGCTCCCCATATCCACAAGCCCATTCTCAAGTAGGTCTGTGTCTTTATTCCTGTCTTACACCTTTGTTCTTCGTGACATTATTTTTTCTTAAATTCCATATGTACGTGTTAGCATACGGTATTTGTCTGTCTCTTTCTGACTTACTTCACTCTGTATGCCAGACTCTAGGACTATCCACCTCATTAAAAAATAGCTCAATTTCGTTTCTTTTTATGGCTGAGTAATATTCCATTGTATATATGTGCCACATCTTCTTTACCCATTCATTCAATGATGGACACTTAGGTTGTTTCCATCTCTGGGCTATTGTAAATAGAGATGCAATGAACATTTTGGTACATGACTCTTTTTGAATTATAGTTTTCTCAGGGTGTATGCCCAGTAGTGGGATTGTTGGATCATATGGTAGTTCTATTTGTAGTTTTTTAAGGAACCTCCATACTGTTCTCCATAGTGGTTGTACCAATTCACATTCACACCAGCAGTGCAAGAGTCCTCCCATTTCTCCATACCCTCTCCAGGATTTATAGTTTCTAGATTTTTTTCGTGATGGCCATTCTGAATGGTGTGAGATGATATCTCATTGTAGTTTTGATTTGCATTTCTCTAATGATTAATGATGTTGAGGATTCTTTCATGTGTTTGTTGGCAGTCTGTATATCTTCTTTGGAGAAATGTCTATTTAGGTCTTCTGCCCATTTTTGGATTGGGTTTTTTGTTTTTCTGTTATTGAGCTGCATGAGCAGCTTATAAATTTTGGAGATTAATCATTTGTCAGTTGCTTCATTTGCAAATATTTTCTCCCATTCTGAGGGTTGTCTTTTGGTCTTGTTTATGGTTTCCTTTGCTGTGCAAAAGCTTTGAAGTTTCATTAGGTCCCATTTGTTTATTTTTCTTTTTATTTCCATTTCTCTAGGAGGTGGGTCAAAAAGGATCTTGCTGTGATTTATGTCATAGAGTGTTCTGCCTATGTTTTCCTCTAAGAATTTGATAGTTTCTGGCCTTACATTTAGGTCTTTAATCCATTTTGAGCTTATTTTTGTGTATGGTGTTAGGGAGTGATCTAATCTCATACTTTTGCATGTACCTGTCCAGTTTTCCCAGCACCACATATTGAAGAGGCTGTCCTTATTCCACTGCACATTCCTGCCTCCTTGATCAAAGATAAGGTGTCCATATGTGCGTGGGTTTATCTTTGGGCTTTCTATCCTGTTCCATTGAACTATCTTTCTGTTTTTGTGCCAGTACCATACTGCCTTGATTACTGTAGTTTGTTGTATAGTCTGAAGTCAGGGAGCCTGATTCCTCCAGCTCCGTTTTTTGTTCTCATGATTGCTTTGGCTATACATGGTCTTTTGTGTTTCCATACAAATTGTGACATTTTTTGTTCTAGTTCTGTGAAAAATGCCAGTGGTAGTTTGATAGGGTTTGCACTGAATCTGTAGATTGCTTTGTATAGTACAGTCACTTCCACAATGTTGATTCTTCCAATCCAAGAATATGGTATACCTCTCCATCTATTTGGATCATCCTTAATTTCTTTCATCAGTGTCTTATAATTTTCTGCATACAGGTCTTTTGTCTCCTTAGGTAGGTTTATTCCTAGATATTTTATTCTTTTGGTTGCAGTGGTAAATGGGAGTGTTTTCTTGATTTCACATTCAGATTTTTCATCACTAGTGTTTAGGAATGCCAGAGATTTCTCTTCGTTAATTTTGTATCCTGCTACTTTACCAAATTCATTGATCAGCTCTAGCAGTTTTCTGGTAGCATCTTGAGGATTCTCTATGTATACTATCATGTCATCTGCAAACAGTGACAACTTTACTTCTTCTTTTCCAATTTGGATTCATTTTATTTCCTTTTCTTCTCTGATTGCTGTGGCTAAAACTTCCAAAACTATGTTGAATAAAAGTGGTGAGTGTGGGCAACCTTGTTTTGTTACTGATCTTAGTGAAATGCTTTAAATTTTTCACCATTGAGGGTCATGTTGGCTGTGGGTTTGTCATATATGGCCTTTATTATGTTGAGGAAAGGTCCGTCTATGCCTACTTTCTGCAGGGTTTTTATCATAAATGGGTGCTGAATTTGGTCAAAAGTTTTCTCTGCATCTATTGAGATGATCATATGCTTTTTTTCCTCAGTTTGTTAATATGGTGTATCACGTTGATTGATTTGCGTACACTGAAAAATACTTGCATTCCTGGAATAAATCCCACTTGATCATGGAGTATGTTTTCTTAAATTTACCAAGACTTGATTTGTGACCCAAATATGATCTATCCCAGAGAATGTTCCATGAGCACTTAAGAAAAAATGTATATTCTGTTGTTTTTGGATGGAATGTCCTATAAATATCAATTAAGTCCATTTTTTTTAATGTATCATTTAAAGCTTGTGTATTCTTATTTATTCTCATTTTGGATGATCTGTCCATGGGTGAAAGTGGGGTGTTAAAGTCCCCTACTATGTATGTGTTACTGTCAATTTCCCCTTTTATGGCTGTTAGTATTTGCCTTATGTATTGAGGTGCTCCTATGTTGGGTGCATAAATATTTACAATTGTTATATCTTCTTCTTGGATTGATTCCTTGATCAACATGTAGTGTCCTTCTTTGTCTATTCTAATAGTCTTTATTTTAAAGTCTATTTTGTCTGATATGAGAATTGCTACTCCAGCTTTCTTTTGGTTTCCATTTGCATGGAATATCTTTTTCCATCCCCTTACTTTCAGTCTGTATGTTTCTCTAGGTCCAAAGTGGGTCTCTTGTAGACAGCATATATATGGGTCTTGTTTTTGTATCCATTCAGCCAATCTGTGTCTTTTCGTGGGAGCATTTAGTCCATTTACATATAAGGTAATTATCAATATGTATGTTCCTATTCCCATTTTCTTAATTGTTTTGGGTTTGCTTTTGTAGGTCTTTTCCTTCTCTTGTGTTTCTTGTCTAGAGAATTTCCTTTAGCATTTGTTGTAAAGCTGGTTTGGTAGTGCTGAACTCTCTCAGTTTTTGGTTGTCTGTAAAGGTTTTAATTTATTCATAAAATCTGAATGAGATCCTTGCTGGGTAGAGTAATCTTGGTTGCAGGTTATCCTCCTTCATCACTTTAAATATGTCCTGCCAGTCACTTCTGGCTTGCAGAGTTTCTGCTGAAAGATCAGCTGTTAACCTTATGGGGATTTCCCTGTGTGTTATTTGTTGTTTTCCCTTGCTGCTTTTAATATATTTTCTTTGTATTCAATTTTTGACAATTTGATTAATATGTGCCTTTCTGTATTTCTCCTTGGATTTATCCTGTATGGCACTCTCTGTCCTTCCTGGTATTGATTAACTATTTCCTTTTGCATATTAGGGAAGTTTTCAACTATAATCTCTTCAAATATTTTCTCAGTCCCTTTCTATTTCTGTTCTTCTTCTGGAACCCCTATAATTTGAATGTTGGTGTGTTTAATTTTGTCCCAGATGTCTCTGAGACTGTCCTCAGTTCTTTTCATTGTTTTTTCTTTATTCTGCTCTGCAGTAGTTATTTCCACTATTTTATCTTCCAGGTCACTTATCCGTTCTTCTGCCTCAGTTATTCTGCTACTGATCCCATCTAGAGTATTTTTAATTTAATTTATTGAGTTGTTCATCATTGCTTGTTTCATCTTTAGTTCTTCTAGGTCCTTGTTAAATGTTTCTTGCAGTTTGTCTATTCTATTTCCAAGATTTTGCTTTACTATCATTATTCTGAACTCTTTTTTCAGGTAGACTGCCTATTTCCTCTTCATTTGTTAGGTCTGATGGGTTTTTATCTTGCTCCTTCATCTGCTGTGTTTTTCTGTCTTCTCATTTTGCTTATCTTACTGTGTTTGGGCTCTCCTTTTTGCAGGCTGCAGGTTCGTAGTTCTGGTTGTTTTTGGTGTCTGTCCCCAGTGGCTAAGGTTGGTTCAGTGGGTTGTATAGGTTTCCTGGTGGAGGGGACTAGTGCCTGTGTTTTGGTGGATGAGGCTGGATCTTGTCTTTCTGGTTGGCAGGTTCATGTCTGGTGGTGTGTTTTGGGGTGTCTGTGGACTTATTATGATTTTAGGCAGCCTCTCTGCTAATGGGTGTGGTTGTGTTCCTGTCTTGCTAGTTGTTTTGCATAGGGTGTTCAGCACTGTAGCTTGCTGGTCGTTGAGTGAAGCTGGGTGCTCGTGTTGAGATGGAGATCTCAGAGATTTTTGCCATTTGATATTATATGGAGCTGGGAGTTTTCTTGTGGACCAGTGTCCTAAAGTTGGCTATCCCACCTCATAGGCACAGCACTGACTCCTGGCTGCAGCATGATGAGCCTTTTATCCACACGGCTCAGACCAAGAGAGCAGAGGAATGTGTGGTCCTTCCCAGAAGAGCTCTGAGTCTGAACATATGGTTTTATTCTTCAATTTGTTGATGTGGTGTATCACACCGATTGATTTTCATATATTGAAGAATCCTTGCATCCCTGAGATAAATCCCACTTGGTCAGGCTGTATGATCCTTTTACTGTATTGTTGGATTTGGATTGCTAGTATTTTGTTGAGGATTTTGAGGTCTAGGTTCGTCAGTGATATTGATATGTAGTTTTCTTTTATGTGGTATCTTTGTCTGGTTTTGGCATCAGAGTGATGGTGGCCTAATAGAATGAGTTTTGGAGTTTTCTTTCCTTTACAATTTTTTGGAGATGTTTCAGAAGGATAGGTGTTAGCTCTTCTCTAAATGTTGTATAGAAATCGCCTGTGAAGCCATCTGGCCCTGAACTTTTGTTTGTTGTGAGTTTTTTAAATCACAGTTTCAATTTCATTACTTGTGATTGGTCTGTTCGTATTTTCTATTTCTTCCTGGTTCAGTCTTGGGAAATTTTACCTAAGAATTTGTCCATTTCTTCCAGATTGCCCATTTTATTGGCATACGGTTGCTTGTCGTAGTCTCTTATGATCCTTTGTATTCCTGTGGTGTCAGTTGTAACTTCCCCCTTTTCTATTCTAATTTTATTGATTTGAGTTCTCTCCCTTTTTTTCTTGATGTGTCTGGCTAAAGGCTTATCAATTTTCTTTATCTTCTCAAAGAACAAACTTTTAGTTTCATTGATCTTTGCTATTGTTTTCTTTTTCTGTTTCATATATTTCTGCTCTGATCTGTATGATTTCTTTCCTTACACTAACTTTAGGTTTTGTTCTTCTTTCTCTAGTTGCTTTAGGTGTAGGTTTAGGTTGTGTAATTGAGATTTTTCTTGTTTCCAGAGGTAAGATTATTTTGCTATAAACTTTCCTCTTAGAACTGCTTTTGCTGCATCCCATAGGTTTTGGATCATTGTGCTTTCCTTTTCATTTGTCTCTAGGTTTTTGTTTAATTTCCTCTTTGAGTTCTTCAGTGATCCATTGGTCGTTTAGTAGCATGCTGTTTATCCTCCAAGTTTTTGTGTTTTTTAGGGTTCTTTTCTTATAGTTTATTTCTAATCTCATAGTGTTCTTGTCAGAAAATATGCTTTATATTATTTCAGTTTTCTTAAATTTATTGAGGCTCTCTATGTGGCCCAGCATGTGGCCATTCCTGGAGAATGTTACATGTGCACATGAGGAGAATGTGTATTCTGCTGCTTTTGGATGGAATGCTCTATAAATATCAGTTAAGTGCATGTGGTATAATGTGTCATTTAATGCCTGTGTTTTCTTAATGATTTTCTGTCTGGATGATCTGTCCATTGATGAAAGTGAGGTGTTAAAGTCCCCACTATTATTGTGTTATAGTCAATTTCTCCTTTTATGGCTGTTAGTATTTGCCTTATATAGTGAAGTGCTCCTATTTTGGGTGCATATATATTTAATATTGCTATATCTTCTTCTTGGATGGATCTCTTGATCATTATGTAGTGTTCTTCGTTGTCTCTTATAACAGTCTTTATTTTAAAGTCTATTTTGTCTGATATGAGTATTGCTACTCCAGCTTTCTTTTGATTTCCATCTGTGTGGAATATCTTTTTCCATCCTCTCATTTTCAGTCTGTATGTGTCCCTAGAACTGAAGTGGGTCTCTTGTAGACAGCATTTTTACAGCTCCTGTTTTTGTGTCCATTCAGCCAGTCTGTGTCTTTTGATTGGAGCATTTAATCCATTTATATTTAAGGTAATTATCAATATGTATGTTTCTTTGGCCATTTTGTTAATTGTTTTGGGTTTCTTTTTGTAGGTCTTTTTCTTCCCAACCTCTTTTTTTCTCTTGACTTGTGCTTTAATGACCATTTTTAGTGTTGTGGTTGGGTAACTTTTTTTCTTTTTTGTGTGTGTATCTATTGTAGCTTTTGAGTTTGCCATTCCCATGGGATTTTGATATAGCAGTCTATATATGTACAAGGTTGTTTTAAGTTGCTGGTCTCTTTCCTGCCTAGAGAAGTTTCTTTAGCATTTGTTGCAAAGCTGGTCTGGTGGTGGTGAATTCCCTTAGCTTTTGCTCGTCTGTGAAGCTTTTGATTTCTACATCAAATCTGAATGAGCGCCTTGCTGGTTAGAGTATTCTTGGTTTTAGGTTCTTCCCTTTCATCACTTTAAATATATCTTGCCTCTCCATTAGGGCCCACAAAGTCTCTGCTGAGAAATCAGCAGATAAACTTACGGGAGTTTCCTTGTATGTTATTTGTCATTTTTCCCTTGTTGCTTTTAATATTTTTTTCTTTGTCTTTAATTTTTGTCAATTTTATTCCTTTGTGTCTTGGCATGTTCCTCCTTCGGTTTATCCTGCCTGGGACTAGCTGCACTTCCTGGACTTGGGTTACTGTTTCCTGTCCTGTGTTAGGGAAGTTTTCAGCTATTATCTCTTCAAATATTTTCTCAGGTCCTTTCTCTCTACCTTCTCCTTCTGGGACCCCTATAATGTGAATGTTGGTGCACTTAATGTTGTCCCAGAGGTCTCTTATACCGTCTTCATTTTTTTCATTCTTTTTTCTTTATTCTGCCCATGGCATTATATTCTACCATTCTGTCTTCCAGGTCACTTATCCGTTCTTCTGACTCAGTTATTCTGCTATTGATTCCTTCTAGTGTGTTTTTCATTTCAGTTATGGTCTTGTTCATCTCTGTTTGTTTGTTCTTTAGTTATTCTAGGTCTTTGTTAAACATTTCCTACATCTTCTTGATCCTTGCCTCCATTCTTTTACCAAGATCCTTGATCACCTTTACTATCATTATTCTGAATTATTTTTCTGGAAGATTTCCTATCTCCACTTCTCTTAGTTGTTTTTCTGGGGTTTTATTTTGTTCCTTCATCTGGAACATATTCTTCTGCCATTTCATTTTGTCTGACTTTCTGTGATTGTGTTTTTCATTCCACAGGCTGCAGGATTGTAGTTCTTCTTGCTTCTGCCATCTGCCCTCTGGTGGATGAGGCTATCTAAGAGGCTTGTGCAAGCTTCCTGATGAGAGGGACTGGTGGAGCTGGATCTTGTCCCTCTGGTGGGCAGGGCTATGCTCAGTAAATCTTTAATCCACTTGTCTGTTGATAGGTGGGGCTGTGTTCCCGCCCTTTTGGTTGTTTGGCCTGAGGCAACCCAGCACTGGAGCCTACAGACTGTTTGGTGGGGCAGTTTGTGGCCTTGGGAGGGCTCATGTCAATGAGTACTTCCCAGAACTGCTGCTGCCAGAGTCTTTGCTCCCACAGTGATCCACAGCTGCCCCCTTGCCTCTACAGGAGACCCACCAATACTAGCAGGTAAGTCTGGCTTGATCTCTTATAGAGTCACTGCTTTTTTTCCCCCATGTCCTGGTGTGCATGAGACTTTGTGTGCACCTTCTAAGTGTGGAGTTTCTGTTTCTCCCAGTCCTTTGTAAGTCCTTCAGTGAAACCCTACTCACCTTTAAAGCCAGATTCTCTGGGGACTCCTCCTCCTTTGGCCAGACCCCGAGTCTGGGAAGCCTGACATGGGGCTCAAAACTTTCACTCCTGTGGGATTTCTGTGGTATAATTGTTTTCCAGCTTGTGGGTCACCCACCTAGCAGGTATGGGATTTGATTTTATGGTAATTGCACCCTTCCTACCATCTCATTGTGGCTTCTTCTTTGTCTTTAGATGTAGGGTATCTTTTTTGGTAGATTCCAGCATTTATTTTTTGACAGTCGTTCAGCAGTTAGTTGTGATTTTGGTGTTTTTGTAAGAAGGGGGTGAGCTCACATCCTTCTACTCTACCATCTTGAGCTCTGAATCCAGACAAGACACTTCTGAAAACTCTTTTCAATACCCTGTGAGACTTTCCAGTCTGGCTGATGGGAACCTGCATTATTCCTTTTGTTGGAGCACAGACTACCTTTCCCTCTCAACCAATTTGATGCTTTTCTGTTGGCCTCAGGTAGCTTACTCACACACATGTACTGATCAGTACTCTGCTGTGTAATTGTGGAGATCTTCTGGATGTTTAGAGTTCTCATGGTGAAATTCTCTCTCTTCTTGTATTCTGTCCTACAAACCCTAGCTACATTGGTCTGCCTGCACTCTCTGGTCCATCTCCTTAACTGTGAGTCTGCTGGGCTTCACCTGGGTTTCTTGTCACTGTGCTGCAGCCTAGAAACACTCTCAAGGCAATAAGCTGGGGATGTTTTAAGGCTCACTTCATTTGTTTCCTGTCTCTCAAAGATTGCTGTCTTAAAACATGTTTCATTTATTTTGTCTATTTTTTAATTGTTGTTATTTAGATGAGAGAGTAAATTTCAACCCTGTTATTCCATCTTGTCTGGAAGAAGAAGTCAGTCTGGAGAGAACACAGCATGTGAAAGTCTAGACTCTGCAAATATACAGAAAACACAAAGATTTTGTTTTTATTGTGGATTATAACTATTGATATTTCCTGTATTCAAAAAGTAAAAATAATTTTTTATTGCTTCATTTGAAGATAGTTATGATGAGCACACTGCATGTTAAGATAAATAACATCTTAGTATTTGAAAATTGTTTTGACCTCATGACACCCTGAGAGAAGCAACTCTATTCTATAGCAAATTGTCACTTTTTTCTGGATATAAAGATCATAAGAAAGAACAAAGTTTGTAAATGAATGTTATTTGCCTTAGTTCATCATAGCTGAGTCTGAAAAGAAACTGTGGAATGAATTAAAGTGTTAACAAATTTTGCTCAATTTTAATGAATGTTTCCTTGACTACCCATTAACAACTTTGCCTACTGTATGAAAGGTTACCCTCTACTATCTGCATAATCTGAAAAGTTAGCAAAGATTCTGTGTCCAACAGAATAATTTTCTGTAATTGGTAAAAGAGCTAAGATTCTTTTCAATTATATTACCTCTATATTTACTTTTTTATTAAACATTTTATATGGAGACAATTGTAGATTCACATGCAGTTGTACACAACAATACAGAGACCCTGTGTTCGTCCCACTTTATGCAGTTCCAATCAATGGTAAAATCTTCCAAAACTATAGGCTGATACCACAACCAAGAAACTGATATTGACTAAATCCTTTGGCCTTATTCAGATTTCACCAGTTTTACTGTACATTTGTGTGTGTGTGTGTGAATGCATTCAGTTCTATACAATTTTATCATATATGTATTTTTATGTACCCACAACCATGATCAAGATATGGAAGAGTTCTATCACCACTAGGATCCCTTCTGTTGACTTATAACCACACTCACCTCTTTTCCATCCCTCAAGGCCCATTTCTAAGCCCTGACAACTACTAATTTCTCCATTTCTATAATTTGTCATTTAAAGTATATTATATAAATTGGATCATACAGTATGCAATCTTTGGGGATTGGATTTTTGTACTCAGCGTAATTTCCTGGAGATTCATCTGGGGTTTTGTGTGTATCAGTAGTTTGTTCCATTTTATTGTTTAGTAGTATTTCATGGTATTGATGTACCACAGTTTGGTTAACCACTTACCTTTTTTTAAAAAAAATATTTATTTATTTATTTATCTATTTATTTATTTATTTTGGCTGTGCCAGGTGCCAGTTGCGGCATGCAGGATCTTAGTTGCTGCATGCAGACTTCTTGTTTGTGGCATGCAGGCTTCCTAGTTGCACATGTGGACTTCTTAGTTGCGACATGCAGACTCTTAGTTGCGGCATGTGAACTCTTAGCTGCGGCATTCATGTGCGATCTAGTTCCCTAACCAGGGATCAAATCCGGACCCCCTGCATTGGGAGCATGGAGTCTTACCCACTGGACAACAAGGGAAGTCCCACCATTTATCTTTGAAAGATTTTAGGTTGTTTCCGGCATTTGGTGTTGTCACTATTTTTATTTTAACCAATATGGTAGTGTTTAGAGATAGTTCAGGTGGTATTAATTTACATTCCCATAATGGCTAATGATGTTGAACATCTTTTAACGTGCATATTTGCCATCTGCATACTGGTGATATATTTATTACTCATTTTCTAATTGGATTGCTTGTTGCTTTTACTGTTGAATTTTGTACTCTTTATGTACCCTAGATACTAGTCCTTTGTCAAATATGTGATTTGCAAATATTTCCTCCTAGTCTATAATTTGTCTTTTCACCTTCCTCACATGGTCTTTTCACAAAACAAACGTTTTGTTGTTTTTTTACATTTTGATAGTGAGCAATTTATAATTTCTTTTCCTTTTATGGATTGTGCTGTGTCAAATCTACAAACTTTTTGCTTACCTCTAGATCCTGAAGGTTTTTGCTTACATTTTTTTTCTAAAAGTTTTATGGGATTCTCTGTCCTGGAGGAACAAAGAGACTTCTGGGGCTAGATCGCTCAACATGGCAGAACCCACCTTGATGGTGAGAATACAAAAAAGCTTTCTTGGTGGGGATGTAAAATAGTACAGCCATTCTGGAAAACAATTTGGCACTTTTTATAGTTACATGAGATTGAATGAACTAATAAAAAAAGTCTTACTATGATTATTTATTTGGAATATACTTAATGTTATTTTAATGTTCTATATCAGGGTTCAAAAACTTTCTTTCTAAAGGGCCAGGTATTAAATAAATTATTTAGGCTTTTTGGCTATATACACTCTCTGTGACATATGTTTATTTTCTTTCTTTTTATCAACCATTTAAATATGTAAAAACAATTCTTATCTCAGGGGCCTTACAAAAGCACGCTACATGCATGATTTGACCCATGGGATACAGTTTACTATCCTCTCTTCTATACCCATGATATGTAAGAAGTGCCTTCTTTTTTGTTGAACTATCTAGAGTGCCTAAAAATTTAGTAGACTCTGCTCTTTCAAACTGAAAAGAAACATTTTTCAATGATATCTGATTTTTACTGACTGCCCAGAATTCAGATACTCTTATTAATTCTCTAAACTTTTTCATGGCAATATACTTATTTGTATAGATTCAGTCAGATACTATATTCCTTTTTACTAGGATATATTTAGAGAAATAAAGTATGTAACCAAGAACTTACTAAGGATGCCCTATATGAGGATGATGCTCATTTTATCAGGTATGACAGTCTACTTTTAAGGAACTAAGATTGACTTCAATTATGGAATCAAAGCCTACAGAGCTCTCTAGGAAAGCTGGCCTGGTACCTGGCTTACTGGTTCTCTCATTGATTACTAATTACTAATATTTTAAACTCGGGATTTCCAGGTTTAAAAAAAAAATCCAAGTATCTAGCAATAATAAGTCTACATTCCCTAAAGCAGTAATGAGCTGGAATTCCAGAGCAACTGCCCATTTAAGTCAGGCTAGCACTGTGCCTGCCACAGTCCTCACCCAGCCTGCTTCAATTATGTCGTTTTATCTGCCTGGACCTGTAGCCATTTGAGTTTGCTTCCTCTATGGAGTCACACTTCCTAATTTCCACATGATGATACTGAGGATCAGAGGGCCAAGTTGCCTTTCCATGACAATTCCAAAGGCAGAATTCACACTAGGGCTTTGTCACTGCTACCCAAAGCTTTCTGTGAGGATATATTGCTTCTACTAAGGACTGCTACCATTCCCTACCTGGCTTACTGGTTCTCTCATTAATTACTAATTTAAATAAAATCTTCAACATTTTATATTTGTATAGGAGTCATAATTACATTCTTTTAAAATTTATTCTTTAATAGATTTTAATCCCTTACATGCTTAACACAGTTCTGTCATTTATTGACCCCTCCTAAATAGAAATAATCTGCCCAGATTACTTTCGTGAACTTTAGACACATAGAGGCAGGGATTTATATATGTCTTGCTCCCAATTGTACCATTAGTACCCAGAACAATGTCTGCATATAATAAGCACTGAAATTGTTCTATTTAATGAAGATATGAATAGCCAGCTGTATACTAGACAGTATGCCATAGCAGAGACTAGCTACCTATTCAGGAAACTCATATCCCATTCCTCCTAGGCACATAGACTACATTTTCCAGCCTCCCATGAAATTCAATGGGGCAATGAATTCAGGTTCTGGCCAAAAGAGTATGTATGCAATTAATGGACACCAGTTCCTATAACCCCCATTTCTCCTCCCCATTCCCACTCACCCAATTTCCCCACTCCTGTCCCCAGTCAAGACAACACGGATGGACCTTGAAGGTATTATGCTACATGAACTAAGTCAGACAAAGAAAGACAAATACCATATGATTTCACTCATATGTGGAATTTTTAAAAAGTGAACAAACAGAACTCCTAGATACAGAAAACAGTATAGTGGTTACCAGAGGGGTTGGGAATTGAAGGAGGGAGGAGGTGAAATGGGTAAAGGAAGTCAACTGTATGTATAGTGATGGATGGAAACTAAACTTTTAGTAGTGAGCATACTGTAGTATATACAGAAGTCAAAATATAATGTTGTACACATGAAACATACATAATGTTATAAACCAATGTTAACTCAATAAAAAGAAAGATAATCTAAGGCTGTCTCTTCTCTCTGATCCTGTGAAACCCTGCATATGGCTCTATTATTATACTATTATATAATAAATGTTCTTATTCCCATTTGAATATGAACTTCATCAAGTAAGAAGATAAGTTTTATTATATATCTATAGCCCTTAAAATATTCCCTGGCAAATATTAGAAGCTCAATAGATGCATGCTGCAGTGATTCTAGAGTGAAGTTATCCCAAAATATAGAGATCCCCGGAGTCCACTTCAGATTTCTGTCACTATTTATAGGTGGTAGATACTGGGATTGTATAAGTTTTTCTTAATTACCCAGATAATTTTGGTGAGCCATTAGGTTTGAGAACCACAGTATTAGATCCAACTGAGAGTATTAATTAGATAAGTGGTTTTTAAATACCCAAGTTGTATACTTTATTAAAAATCAGAGGAGAAATATGGCCACTATTTTTAATAACTATAAATGGAGTATAACCTTTTAAAACTATGAGTCATTATATTACATGCAAGTACATATAATATTGTACATCAACTATAATTTAAAAAATAAAAAAGGGAACAGGAGAGGTAAAAAATCTCTCTAGAAAAATACACATGTGCATGTATATCCAATTTTTTGCATATTATTTTGGGAGGTTCATAAAACTCTTGAAGCTTCTCTGTGGGCTCAGCTTAAATCTCTCTGATCTAGTAGCTCATAGTGAAGTCCAATATTTATAGCAATATAAAAGAATGTGTAATCCACCAAGACTCTTGGAATATATGCAAAAGACACTTTCTTATTTATGTAAAGTGACCAAGAACTCGTGTCTTGTATTGACTTTGCAGGATTATTCTAGGAGAAAAACTTACATACTGTGCTCTGCCCCTTTTCAAAACTCCTCAAAATGCTCTAACTTGTATTTCAACTCTCTTTGCAGTAAGCAAAGTTCTAAGTCAGTGATTACAATACATGGATTGCCAGTTTTTGTTAGCTTTATTCTTAGGTACATTAGAATTTCTTTTGTAAATGGTATATATTTTAATAACTTTACTGAAATATAATTCACTCCCCATTCAACTCATCTATTCAGTGTACAATTAACTGGTTTTTAGTATATTCAGACTTTAACTTCCATCACCACAGTATAACTTTAAACATTTTTGTTATTCCAAAAAGAAACACTGAAAGAGGGGCCAAAATGCCAGAGTCGGAATTACATCTCCTCCTATGGGCACATCAAAATTACAAATATTTACAGAGCAATTATCAACGAGAATGACCTGAAGACTAGCAGAAAATATTTTCCACAACTAAAGATATAAAGAAGGAACCAAAATGAGATAGGTAGGAGGGGCAGAGATAGGGTATAGTCAAGACCCACACCCCCAGGTAGGTGACCCACAAATGGGAAGATAATCACAATTATAGAGTTTCTCCCGAATGTGTGAGGGGTCCGAGCCACATTGGGCTCCTCAGACTGAAGTCCTGTACCGAGAAGGTGAACCTCCAGAACATCAGGCTTCAAAGGCCAAAGGGGCTTGTGTATGAGAGAGTTGGAGGACCATAGAAACACAGACTCCACTCTTAAAGAGCACACACAAACTCTCAAGAGCACCAAGACACAGCACAGAGGCAATAATTTGAGGAGCCTGGGTCATATCCACTTGCTGATCTTGGAGAAGCCTCTAGGAAAGGCAGGAAGCCACTGGGACTCCCCATAGGGACATAGACACTGGATGAAGCCATTTTAGGGAGCTTGTTCTACCATGAGGACACTGGTGCTGGCAAGCGCCATTTCACAGTCCTCCCTCTAGACTTAATAGACCCTGCCCACCACTGGAAGGCACAGTACCAGGTTCCCTCAGGCCAAGCAGCCATTCATGTGGGGTCCCTGCTCTGCCCACCAGTGGGCAGAAACTAGCCCTGGATTCCCACAGGTCCCACAGCCAGCTGCTTCAGAATCAGATACAACACATTGGCAGATCAGGACCAGCCCCATGAACCACTGAGACACAGAGCCAGCTGATGCAGGATATGGGTCCATCCAACAGCAGGCTAGTGCCAGCCCCAGAATCATCAAGACCCCACAGCCAGCTGTGCCAGGACCTGATCCCACCCATGAGCCCCGGAGGCCACCACCAGGAACCTCCAAACCACATAGCCAGGTGCCCCAGCACCTGACCCCACCCAGCAGCAGGCCAGCACCAGCCCTAAGATATCTTAGGCCACAAAGCGAACTGCTCCAGTACCCCCAAACTTGCAGTCAGTATCTCTATATTTGAGTAAATGATTTCCTCTTCCAGACTTACAGGTTCACTTTTGTGAGGAAAGACCTTCATCACTCAGCTCAGTTTGGATACTGGATGGGTCAGCTGGTAGCATTGATAGGTGGAGTTTGTTATCGAGGTCTCTAGTTGTGTGAGAATTCTTCACATATTCTGAGCTCAGAGGCTGTGCTCCTGGGTGGGCTTTGTGATTGGATGGGCTTGTTGGCTGGGCTCTGCATTCAAGTGGGACTGCTTACCAGGCTCCCTGATTGTGCAGAGCTGCTAGCTGTGTTCCATGGTCATGTGGGGCCAGTAGTTGAACTCTGCAATCACCTTTGGTCAGGCAAACTTGCTAGCTATCTTCCCTTGCCAGGTGGGCCACAGGCTGGACTCCACAATTGGACAGGGCTACAGGTTGGACTCTGCAATCACTACTCATCAGGTGGAGTTTCAGGCTATGCTCCCTGACTGGATGGTGCTCCTGGCTGCAATCCCTTTTGAGGTGGAGCTACAGCTAGGGCTTCACAGTTGGAAAGTTCTCAGGCTATGCTCTGAAGTCAGGTGGGCTTACAGACTATGTCACAATGTGGGGCAGGGCTGCAGGCTGGGATTTGTGATAAGATAAGCTGCTGGCTCTGCTCTGCAAGATCACTAGCCAGGCTCTCTGGTTGGGAGGGAACTCCAGCTGAATCCTGCAGATGGGTGGGGCTAGGGACTATACTCCATGATTGGGCAAGATCACTGGGTGATCCCTGCCCAATCCCCTGCCTGGGTGAGGACATAGGCTGTTTTCAGCAATAGGCAAGGCCATAGACTGAGTTCTGTTATGGGGTGAGGCTATAGGATGAGCTTTACAACTGGATTCTACTGAAGGTTGGGTTACAAGGCAACCCAGGTTCACTCTTCAGGCTCCCTGGTATTCAGGGCCAGAGGCTATATTTAACAGTTGGGTAATGATGCTGGCTTGGTTTCTTGACCAAATATGGCTGTAGGATGGGCTCCACAACTGCCTGAATTTTCTAACCAGGCTTCCTGGTCAGACAGGACTAAAGCCTATATGAAGTAGTTGGATGGGGCTTTGAATCTGCTTCCCTGCATGTGCAGGGCTGTAATATGGGCTACACAGGTGTTACAGCTCATTGGTTGGTGATCCGTATCAGGCAGAAATGCCAACCAATCTCTCTGGAAAGGCTGGGTTACTGATTCATCTCTGTTGATGGGCAGATCCACTGGATTGGATCTCTCTGGTACTGCAAGGAGGAATGTGGTCTGCCAAGTGCTTAGCACCATTTTATATAAGTCCATCCCCTTCTCTGTCTGATCTTGAGTGGCCAAGCCCTGCAGATTCCCCCGATATTGACCATGAGGTAAGACCTGAGTGGGCTCCCTGGGAAGCATTCTACAATACTGAGGGAGCCTTGTGTCCACTTCTGACCCTCTTTTTTTTTTTCTACTGGGGGAACTGTAGCTCCAGGGGCCCCTCTTGGAGGGGTGATGTGCAGGCCTGTAGAAGGCCAATACAATGTAGACTCTCCTCTTTCCTTCTAATGCAGTATTTATCAGTCTCTGTGATCCAGGAGGCTTCCACAGCCTCACGTCTAGGTTCTGGGATTTTCACAGTGGTGTCTTTTCTATGGGGAGACTGAAGTTGTGAATGACCTACATCACCATATTGATAATGCCACTCTAATGGTGCTATCATTTTTTTGACAGATCTACATTTATTTCAGTTGCACTTAAGCAATTTGTTGACAGATATTTTCCCAAGCTGTCATAATTATTTCCCAGAACCCTCAAACAAATGGCTAGGCTAAAGGAATGACGCACACTGTTAAAAGATATCCTAGGGCTTCCCTGGTGGCGCAGTGGTTGAGAGTCTGCCTGCTGATGCAGGGGACACGGGTTCGTGCCCCAGTCCGGGAAGATCCCACATGCCACGGAGCGGCTGGGCCCATGAGCCATGGCCGCTGAGCCTGCATGTCCAGAGCCTGTGCTCCGGAACGGGAGAGGCCACAACAGTGAGAGGCACGCGTACTGCAAAAATATTTAAAAAATAAAAGAATAATAAAAAAAATAAAAAAACATCCTACACTTGACTATTGAAGGAGATCAGCTAATAAGACTTGCCAAGTTTCTCATTGCCCAAGGTGTTATCTCAATTCTAGTTACAGGAGTGAATTCTGCTGGCTTGTGGAAGGAAACACAATTCAAGATTTAGACTTCATAAAATTTTAGAGCTGAGTTGAACACCATTCACCTTGCCTGTGTCCATAAATACCTGACAAATTAATCATGAAACTTTCTGATTGCAGCCATGTGTGTCTCCTTAATTTTTTTTTAAATGAGAAAATTTGTGTTAGGAACTATGAATTTTGGATTAATAAAGTAAGAGACTATAATTAAGGCCATGGAAATATGTGTCGTAGAAGATGCAGTATATATAAATACCATGCTGGTCAGTGATGAGAGTAAACTCATTTAGAACTTCTATTGCTATTTGACTGACTTTCCATGTTCATAGAATACACCAAGGCATTGTTAGTGTAAGTTATTTTGTTATAATTTATTGATTATATACTATGTTATATTAATTGTGCATAGCACTTCACATATGTTATATCATTTAATTCTCACAAAAATAATGCAATGAAAGTTTTATTGTTATTTGACAAACTTAGGAGGGTGAGGCTCAAAAACAGTATATTATTTGCCCAAAGTAAAACAGTTAATAGATGGTCTAGTCAGGATTTGAACCTAGGATTTTCTGATTTCCCCTAAGCCCATCATTTTTCTACCTACCTGCATATAATGAAAATACTCAACATTTTCTCAGGTCACAGCCACCAATGGAATATCCTATGTATGTAAATTCACTAATATAACTCAGAGACTTTGTACATCTGCGTTTGTTGTTTATAATATTTTATCAGCTTTAGAGGAGGGGGTAGGTATTATATACGATAAGGAATGGTACTCATAAATGCTAATATGTTGATCATTTTAGAGTTACTTTATGGCAGTATACAGTAATTTTTTCAGTTCAGATGAACCCAGTAATAGTCCTTACATAATTGTATAACCTTGGGCAAATCATTTTATATATCTGGGCCTCGGTTATCTCAATTTAAAATGCAGATATGGGACTTCCCTGGTGGCACAGTGGTTAAGAATCTGCCTGCCAATGCAGGGGACATGGGTTTGATCCCAGGTCTGGGAAGATCCCACATGCCATGGAGCGACTAAGCCCATGTGCCACAACTACCAAGCCTGTGCTCTAGAGCCCTCGAGTCACAACTGCTGAGCCCATGTGCCACAACTACTGAAGCCCACATGCCTAGAGCTTGTGCTCCACAACAAAAGAAGCCACAGCAAGGAGAAGCCAGTGCACTGCCATGAAGAATAGTCCCCGCTCCCCGCAACTAGAGAAAGTTAATGCGCAGCAACGAAGACCCAACACAGCCATAAATAAATAAATAAATAAATTTAAAACAATAAAAAAATAAAATGGAAGTAATAATGGTACCTATCATTAAATGAGATAACACCTGTAACTTGCTCAGATCAGTAACTGGAACATAGTAAAAACTCAACCACATTATTAGTTGTAATTTTATAGAAACTGCTTATTCTTTGCCTTAAAATTTTCTGATTTGTGTTTTTTATTTAGTTTTACTTATAATTATACACAGCAGAAATCACATCACTGCTTCCCTTCTAGTCAAAATAGAAAGCTTTAACCTGAAATTAGGATGGTAGGTAGAGAGGAGACAATTATATTAGTTTATAAGGTTGCTAAGGTCAGTTTGAACAAGATTATTCATGGATTTGTACATTAAATTTATGAGTTTCGAATTTGCCACATGTAATGTGGACCAATGAATGTTACTGAACAAATTATTGATATGACAATGAATATGCTGTCTCGAGAAGCTCCATCTAACAGTGGCATACTGTATGAATTGGCCCTGGTAAAGCTTACTCAGCTACACTACAACCCTAGCAATTTTAGCATATATTCAAGAGGAGGGAAAAACCAGAAGGAAAGGTGAAAACAAAACAAATATTATATGTTAAAAAACACTTCTACAGTATTTATTCAAATTTTAGCTAATATTCATATAAATTTTAGCGACTGTCAGAATGACTACAAGGATAATAGAAGTGTTTGATTTTGTGTAGCTAAATAAGAGTTATATATGTTAAATTAACACAAGCTTCTTAAAGATGTAGAAATATGATTGAAACAATAGATATTCCAGAACAGTTTTTTTCTGATATGCAGACAAATGAATGGAGATCTGTAACAAGTGTCAGTAGAATATTTTAAATATTCTATTTTCATTTCTTGTGAGATTTCTAAATAAAAAGGCAAACTAGAAGAGCATTGATCTTGAGAAAAAAGGACAGAGCTGGAGGAGTCATGCTCCCTGACTTTAAACTATACTACAAAGCTTCAGTAATCAAAACAGTATGGTACTGGCACAAAAACAGAAATATAGATCAATGGAACAGGAGAGAGAGCCCAGAAAAAAAACATACATACTTATGGTCAATTAATCTATGATAAAGGAGGCAAGAATATACAATAGAGAAAAGAGAGTCTCTTCAATAAGTAGTGCTGGGAAAACTGGAGAGCTACATGTAAAAGAATGAAATTAGAACATTCCCTAACACCATACACAAAAATAAACTCAAAATGGATTAAAGATCTAAATGTAAGACTGGATACTATAAAATTCCTAGATGAAAACATAGACAGAACACTCTGACAAAGTTGCAACAATATATTTTGGATCTGTCTCCTAAAGTAAATGAAATAAAAGCAAAAATTAAAAAAAAATGAGACCTAATTAAACTTAAAAACTTTTGCAAGGGAAAGGAAATCATCAACAAAACAAAAAGACAACCTACTGAATGGGAGAAAATATTTGCAAATTATGTGACCAATGATGTATTAATCTCCAAAATACAACTCAACATCAAGAAAAACAAACAACCCAGGCTTCTCTGGTGGCACAGTGGTTGAGAGTCCGCCTGCCGATGCAGGGGACACAGGTTTGTGCCCCAGTCCGGGAAGATCCCACATGGTGTGGAGCAGCTGGGCCCATGAGCCATGGCTGCTGAGCCTGTGTGTCCGGAGCCTGAGTTCTGCAACAGGAGAGGCCACAACAGTGAGAGGCCCGCGTACTGGGAAAAAAAAACAAAAACAAAAACAATAAGATAAGAAATGATTAGAAAAACTGAATAGACATTTTTCCAAAGAGAAAATGAAGATGGCCAAGAAGCACATAAAAAGATGCTCAACATCACTTATCAGGGAAAAGCAAATCAAAACCACAATGAAATATCACCTCACACTTGTCAGAATGATTATAGTCAAAACAAACAAACAAAAGGTATAAATGTTGACAAGGATGTGGAGAAAAGGGAACCCTTGTACACTGTTGGTGGGAATTTTAATTGGTCCAGCCAGTGTGGAAAACAGTATGGGGGTTTTTCAAAAAACTACAAAAAGAACTACCGTATGACCCAGAAATTCCACTGCTGGATATACATCAAAAACAAAAACACTAATTCAAAAAGATATATGCAGGGCTTCCCTGGTGGCACAGTGGTTGAGAGTCTGCCTGCCGATGCAGGGGACATGGGTTCGTGCCCCGGTCCAGGAAGATCCCACATGCCGCGGAGCAGCTAGGGCCGTGAGCCATGGCCGCTGAGCCTGTGCATCTGGAGCCTGTGCTCCACAACGGGAGAGGCCACAACAGTGAGAGGCCCACGTACGGAAAAAAAAAAAAAAAGATATATACACCCCAATGTTCATGAAACCATTATTTACAATTGCCAAGATATGGAAACAACCTAAGTATCCATCAACAAATGATTGGATAAAGATGATGTGGTATCGATATTTAATGGAATACTACTTGGCCATTAAAAAGAATGAAATTTTGCCATTTGTAGCAACATGCATGGCTCTGGAGGGCATTATGCTAAGTGAAATAAGTCAGGCAGCAAGAGAAAAATACTGTATGTTATCACTTATATGTAGAATCTTAAAAATACAACAAACTAGTGAATATAACAAAAAAGAAGACTCAGATATGGAGAACAAATTAGTGGTTACCATTGGGGGTGGAAGGGGCAATATAGGAGTGGGGGAGTGGGAGGTACAAAATATTGGGTGTGAGATAGGCTCAAGGATGTATTGTACAAAACAGGGAATATAGCCAATATTTTGTAATAACTGTAAATGGAAATTAAAGATGCAGATGTAGAGAATGGACTTGAGGACACCGGGAGGGGGAAGGAAAAGCTGGGACAAAGTGAGAGAGTAGCATTGACATATATACACTACCAGATGTAAAATAGATTGGTAGTGGGAAGCAGCTGTATTACACAGGGAGATCAGCTGGGTGCTTTGTGACCACCTAGAGAGGTGGGATAGGGAGGGTGGGAGGGAGACGCAAGAGGGAGGGTATATGGGGATATATGTATATGTATAGCTGATTCACTTTGTTATACAGCAGAAACTAACAACATTGTGAAGCAATTATACTCCAATAAACGTTAAAAAATTTTATAGTTTTTTTATAAATAACAAAGCTCTGGCTCTGTTTTATAACTTTAAAATGTAGCTTTTAGATACTCTTTCATAGAAAGGCAGTCTCCCCAAATGTAAAGATGAGGAATTCAAGTTGTAAAACTTTATATAAAATCAAAGCTTTGGGAATTTTAAATATGTATCTATTGAGACAAGAGCACATTTACCATTTTCTTTTAGGAAGACATTCAGAGAACACTCCTCCTGGCTTTGAAATAATAGGAAAATTGAAAATGATTGTAAAGCAGAATCCATTATTTACTAAGAAAAGTACTCAGAGAGTAAGTAAATTCAGACCCTAATATACTCCTGGGACTAGTTGATTCTGAGTGAGATTGTCTTTATTTATTTTTTATTAGTATAGTTGATTTACAGTGTTGTGTTAGTTTCAAGTGTACAGCAAAGTGGTTAATTTATACATATATATATATATTCTTTTCCCTTATAGGTTATTACAGAATATTGAATATAGTTTCCTGTGCTATACAGTAGGTCCTTGTTAGTTATCTATTCTATATATAGTAGTGTGTATATGTTAACCCCAAACACCTAATTCATCTCTCCCCCACCTAACATCTTTGGTAACCATAAGTTTGTTTTCTATGTCTATTTCTGCTTTGTATACAAGTTCATTTGTATCATTTTTTTAGATTCCACATATAAGCAATCATCATATGATATTTGTCTTTGTCTGTCTTAACTTCCCTTAATACGATAATCTCTAGGTCCATCCACCTAGATGGCATTATTTCATTCTTTTTTATGGCTGAGTAATATTCCATAGTGTGTGTGTGTGTGTGTGTGTGTACATACACACGCACATACACACAGACACACACACACACACCATGTCTTCTTTATCCATTTATCTGTCAATGGACATTTAGGTTGCTTCCATATATTGGCCATTGTATATAGTGCTGCAATGAACATTGGGGTGCATGTATATTTTCCAATTATAGTTTCCTCCAGATATATGCTCAGGAGTGGTATTGCAGGATCATGTGGTAGCTCTATTTTTCATTTTTTTAAGGAACCTCCACATTATTTTTCATAGTGGATGCACCAACTTACATTCCCATCAAGAGTGTACGAAGGTTCCCTTTTCTCGACATGCTCAACATTCGTTATTTGTGGTCATTTTGATGATAGTTATTCTGACAGGTGTGAGATGATATCTCATTGTGGTGCTGATTTTCATTTCTCTGATGAGCATCTTTTCATGTGCGTTTATGCCATCTGTATGTCTTCTTTGGAAAAGTGCCTGTTCAGGTCTTCTGCACATTTTTTAGTTGGGTTGTTTGGTTTTTTTATTTTGAGCTGTATGCACTGTTTATATAATTTGGATACTAACCCCTTATGGGACAAATCATTTGTAAATATTTTCTCCCATTCTGTAAGTTGTCTTTTTGTATTGTCAGTGGTTTCCTTTGCTATGCAAAAGCTTTTAAGTTTAATTATGTCCCATTTGTTTATTTTTGCTTTTATTTCCTTTGCTTAAGGAGACAGAGCTAGAAAAATATTGCTACAAAATATGTCAAATAGTGTTCTGCCTGTTTTTTTGCTAGGACTTTTATGGGTTCCCAGTCTTACATTTAGGTCTTTAATCCATTTTGAGTTTATTTTTGTATATTATGTTACAGAATATTCTAATTTAATTTTTTACATGTAGCTGTCCAGTTTTCCCAGCACCACTTATTGAAGAAACTGGTCCAGAATGTGTTTCAGAGGTGAAGTAAAATGATCCAAAGACAAAAGAAGTATTGTTTACATAAGCTTATAGATATACCTTACTATTCAAATGCTATGTTATAACTTGTATAAGTAATTAACTCTTTGTATCACATGGTTACTTTTTCAATTATCAGATTATGTGCCCTAATTGAACTTTAATTTTCATTTCAAGACATATTAACTCATGTTGGCATTCTTCGGGTACAACTTGTTTTGTCTGTTGATAATGACACATGAATACATTCTCATTTTGATTGATAACAGATTTCATTGTCTCTGGGGGTGTGGTTTTATCCCCTCCACCATGCTGAGTAGATGTCACATCTTCCCACATCCCCCTCCACTGGCCAAATGGCACCTTCTTGTTAGAAGCTTTGAAATAATGAAATTGAAGTAACTGAAGTGAAAGTTACTTACTGAAATTTTAAAAAAGACAAAACAACCATTTGAGGGAAGATTTTTTTTTAACTTTGGAAAATAAGTAAAAACTTTGAGGAATAAATGCCTTCACTTCACTTTGAAAGCCATTCAACAAAGTTCAGAGCCAGATTTCCATTTTGTTCCACCTCTATAATAACTTTCCCTAATATAATAACAGCTCTTGTAATGTTATTGATTAGAAAAAGCATATTTACGAAGCTTTTCAGAAATATCTCCCAGATTTTTATTTGATCTTTACTTTGTGCTTTACTTACATATCAAATACCTGTTTGAGAAGGTCTTAGAGCCTGTCAGCTCTGAAAGGCTATCTGGATAACCTTCATAGCATTCCAAAAACATGCCTATCTATAGAAAGCACTGACACCAAGCTGTGTAGCAGTGACAATTTGTATATTCAATCAAATCCCAGTTTTGTATTTTCTGGCACAAAGAAAATCTGCATTGTCAATATCCTCCATGAACCTCCCACAAAACTTCACTCAGAGAAGGCTTCAAGTACAGTATAATATTGACAAAAGTCTAAATGGATACATCACACAGACACCAGTGAAGTATCCCCTATGTCTTCCTTTTTTAATTGTAATGAAATATACATAAAATAGAATTTACCAACTTAACCATTTTGAAATGTATAGTTCAGTGGTATTAAGTACATTCACATTGTTATGCAATCATAACCACCACCTCCAGAAGATTTTTTGTCTTGTAAAACTGAAACTCTACAATTAAACAAAAACTCCCACTTTCCTCTTCCTGCAGTATCTGGTAACTACCATTCTACTCTCTCTCTATGAATTTGACTATTCTAAGGTACCTCATATAAGTAGCTTCTATATTTGTGGAATCATATGTGTTTTTGTGACTGGCTGATTTCACTTAGTATAATATTCTTAAGGCTATATATGTTATTGCATATTGTAGGATTTCCTTCCTTTATTCATCTATTGATGAATACTTGGATTGCTTCTACCTTTTGGCTATTGTGAATAATGCTACTATGAACATATATCTCTGCCAACTATGAACAAATATATCTTCAAGACATGGATTTCAATTGTTTTTTTGTTTTTGTTTTTGTTTTGTGGTACACAGGCCTCTCACTGTTGTGGCCTCTCCCGTTGCAGAGTACAGGCTCCAGACACGCAGGCTCAGCGGCCATGGCTCACAGGACTAGCTGCTCCGCGGCATGTGGGATCTTCCCGGGCTGGGGCACAAACCCATGTCCCCTGCATCAGCAGGCGGACTCTCAACCACTGCACCACCAGGGAAGCCCTGTTTTTGATATATACTCTATAGTAGAATTGCAGGATCATATGGTATTTCATTTTTTGAAGAATCCCCATACTATTTTCCATAGAAAATACACCATTTTACATTTCTAGCTATAGCGCAAGAGTCCCAATTTTTCCACATCTTGGCCAATACTTGTTATTTTCTGTGTTTTTTTTTTAATAGTAGCCATCCTTATGAATGTGAAGTTAATTCTCATTGTGGTTTTGATGGGCATTTCCATAATTATTAGTGATGTTGCACACATTTTCATGTGCTGATTGGCCATTTATAAATCCTCTTTGGAGAAATGTCTATTCAAGATATTTACCCATAATTTAATTGGGTTCTTTGGGTTTTATTGTTGAGTTATAGGAGTTCATATATTCTGGATATTAAGCCCTTATTAGATATTTGATCTACTAATATTTTCTCCCGTTCCATGGGTTACCTTTTCATTCTGCTGATTGTGTCCTTTGATGCACAGAAGTTTTAGTTTTAATTTAGTCCAATTTATCTACATTTTTGGTTGTTGTTGCCTGCGCTTTTGGAGTCATAACCAAAAAATAATCACCAAATGCAATGCTATGAAGCTTTTCCCCAATGTTTTCATCCAAAAGTTTTATAGCGTTAGCTTTACCCTTAAATCTTTTATCCATTTTGAGTTAATTTTGGGGTATAGTGTAAAGTATGGGTTCAACTTCAGTTTTGCTTGTGGATATCCAGTGTTTCAAAGACTATTGAAAAGACTATCCTTACCCCATCGAATGGTCTTGGTACTCTAGTCAAAAATCATTTGACCATATATGCAATGGTCTACTTCTGAGCTCTCTATTCTACTCCATTGGCCTATACATTTATCTTTGTGCCACTACCACACTGTATTGATTACTCTAGCTTTATAGTAAGCTTGAAATTAAGAAGTGTGAGACCTCCAAGTTTGTTCTTCATTTTCAACATTTCTTTGGCTATTTGGGGTAACTTGAGATTATATATGGAGTTCTGGATATATTTTTTTACATCTGAAAAAATACTGTTGGGATTGCATTGAACCTGTAGATCACTTTGGGTAGTAATAACATCTGCACAATAGTCTTTCAATTCATAAACACAGGATATCTTTACTTTTGTCTCTTAATTTTCTGCAGCAACATTTTGTAGTTTTTGTTGTACAAGTCTCTCCTTTCCTTGGTTTATTCCTAAGTATTTTATTCATTTCGATGTCATGGTAAATAGAATGGTTTTCTTGATTTCCTTTTCAGATGATTCATTTTTAGTATATCAAAAGGCAAATATTTTTTCTATGTTGATTTTGTATCCTGTAACTTTACTGAATCTGTTGCAATTCTTAATTCTGCTTCTCAAGCTTTCAAAAATTTTCTGAGATTCAAATGCAAGAGAATAAATAATTTATTCATGTTGTTGCAACAGGGAGAACAACTTGAGGGATTATGTCTCCAAACATGGAAAATTTAGAGGAATTTTATAGATAAAAGAGACAAAATTGTCAAAGTACCAGCAGTATGTTTGGTTTGGTGGGCTTTTGTAAAGTAGTTACTGCAATCTTTTAGTAAGAAGTTGTTTTTCTTTGATATTTGGCTTGTCTCCATCTGTTAATATTTTTTTCTCAGAATTCTTAACTCAAATAAGGAATTTACATGGAGTTTGTTAATTTCTGTGCCAGGGAGCAAGAGGGCTAGTATGAATTCACAGACTATTTTATAGTTCTGCACATGCTCATCAGGAAATTGATTCCAAAAGTTTATTATTTAATAGTTCATATGGGACTTCCCTGGTGGTCCTGTGGTTAAGAATCCACCTTCCAATGCAGGGTATGCAGGTTTGATCCCTGGTCGGGGAACTAAGATCCCACATGCCATGGGGCAACTAAGCCCATGCACAGCAACTACTGAGCCCACGTGCTCTAGAGCCCACGTGCCACAACTAAAGAGAAGCTCACACGGCACAATGAAGAGTCTGTGTGCCACAATGAAATATCCCACATGCTGCAATGAAGATCACATGTGCCACAACTAAGACCCAATGCAGCCAAATAAAAATAAAATAAAATAATAGTATATATACCATCTGCCTTGAATTGTCTTCATGTAAAAAGTCTGGTAATTTTTTTCAGAAAAGACTACATGACTTTGTGCTTTGTGCTTGGTGAGTGATCTACAATGATGCATTACTGACACAAAATTACTTCTAATTCAGACTCACTGCTAAAGGTTATTTCATTTTGAAGAACTATAGCACTATGTGCATGTATGCACACACACACACACACACACACACACACACAAAGTAACTTATGTGGCTTTGGGTAATCAAACATTTTTAGAATGTCAGAATCTGAAGGTCTAAATGACTGAATATGTAATCTGGTGTGAATGTAAACCCACAGACAAATATGAGCCATGTATGTGTTGTTTAACTTGCCCAGTGTTAATTTATTTGAGCTCATGGCTTAACATTAATAATCAGCAATTGCATTTTAAACTTGGGATTTACAGGTTTAAAAAAAATCCAAGTATCTAGCAATAATGAGCCTGCATTCCCTAAGGCAGTAATGAGCTGGAATTCCAGAGCAACTGCCCATTTAGGTCAGGCTAGCCCTCTGCCTGCCACAGTCCTCACCAGGCCTGCTTCAATTATGTAGGTTTATCTGCCTGGCCCTGTAGCCATTTGAGTTTCCATCCCCTATGGAGTCACACTTCTTACTTTCCACATGATGATACTGAGGGTCAGAGTGCCAAGTTGCCTTTCCATGACAACTCTGAAGGCAGAGATCACACTAGAACCTTATCACTGCTACCCAACGCTTTCTGTGAAGATAAATTGCTTCTGCTAGGGACTACTTCCATTCACTTCCTGGAGGGAAGCCAGAGCACATTGGCTTTCAGTAGTGAGAGTTATATGCCCATTGCAAAATTAATATTGTCATCCTATCTACAAAAGTAATTTATCCATACTACAGCTTCTGAACAGAAAGCAAAAGAAAAGCTGGAAGAATAAGTAGCAAAGATAAATCATTCCATGTTTCTTTGATGTCTGATCTAGCCTTTGTGGTTCAGTATTCTATTGCATGTAAGACCATGCATAGATCTATAACTTGAGTCCAAAGTCCAATTTGGGCAGGGAAAACAAGAGTGCAAATTGGCTTTTGGATCCTGTGTAGATGCTCAGTCAGAATTGTTCTGTGATGTGCAGGCTTTCTGCAATCTGCCGTGTATTGTTGGATTTACTACCTGCTTTGAAAACTCTTGAGTCTCTGATATTTTAAAACTGGAAATAAAAGACTGAACTTAATAAACTTTGGTTCAACTTTGGTCTTACAACTATCATACTTAACTAGAAACAATTAACTAGAGTTGTCCATGTTACCTCACTCGTATTTCCTACTAGTTTGCATATAGTTTTTCTATTCCAATAGCACTTGTCAGGAAGATAGTTACCAGCAGTTTAGGCATCTGAAGGCAGTGCACAAGACAGAAATTGGAAATGGTATAAGATAATTAACGTTTAGGCCCAAAGCAGTGCAGTACAGCAAAAAGGGAGGTGAACTTATGACCAGAAGAACTGAATTCTATTCTGAGATCTGCCACTAACAAACTATGTATACTTGGGCAAATCATTTAACCTCTGTGAACTTTAGTTTCCTTTTTGTTAAAATGCAAGTGGTAGCAACTATAATCCAATAAAAATTAATTTTAAAAAATAGAAAAAAATTCAAGTGGCGAATAAGATGCTTTCTAAATCTGAAATTCTACCATTCTGGTTTAAGCACTATTTGGGTAATTGTCATCCATATGCAGTTATAAAATTGTTGAAGTAAAAGTCATTTGAATTTCAGTGCTAATTGGCAGCAGTAGCCTTCATAAGTTCAGATAGATTGAGATACTAATTAGGTAGGAATAGGGATTCCAAATATCCAGATAGCTAGATGTTGGTATCACTGCATGTTTATTTTTATATTGTCCAAAAATAAACTACTTTTACCCTTCAAACTTAAGATCTGGCTGAGCCCTACCAGCTTCTTGGCCATTTTCATTCTTCTGGGTCTATATCCCAGTCCTTTCCTTCAGATTCCTATCACTCCAAATTCTAGTGAGAAGACAGAGGAATATGCATCTCAAAAAGAGAATGAGAGAAGGGATAGGCATAGAAAAAGGCAGACAGAAAACAGGGGATAAAGGTGGGGGTAAGGAAGTAAGACATAAGGAAAGAGGTAAGAGGTAAGGAAACAGATAGGAAGACAAAGAAAGATGGGCACAGAAACAGACACAGAGAAACATGTTGATTCAGTCTAAGGCCTGGAACTGGCTAGGTCCAAGATGCTGCTTCTGGGTTATGGGATATATGGTGAGAACATTCATTCCCAAGAATATCAGTGAATTACATCATTGTTTCCCTGGAAATGAATTCCTTGGTCAGAAGCAAATTTTCATGGAATCCTCTGATGGTGAATAAGGTATTAATTAATCTGTAGATAGTAATGTTAGCAGAAGCCTGATGGCCAGGGCAGGCAAATTTTCATCCAACATAACTGTCTGTTCCGCTGAGAAAAAAATTGCTGCCTTCTCTGCTGTGGAAGAGCCTCAAAGTAATAAACTCACCACAATGTGGACGGATGATCGCCTCAGGCCATAGTGCATAATAGGGCTCAACATTGGCCCCTTCTGCTGACAAAGTACTCATCAGTGGCAGAATCTACATCAGCCTTAATGAAGGTTAAACCATGTATTTTAGCACAAGTAAAACGTCAATCCTTTGTGCTATTGTCATGTTCTACACAAGCCCACTGAACAAGCACAAGGATAGATGGAGAAAGACGGTCAAAGACCTCTGAAGAACAAGACAAATTGTTCACTTTATCAATGACACCCCACTCTGCAGTGGCTTCCCTTTGGGAAGTATTCAAATGGAGCACAAATACTCTCACCCTTGGGCTCAATCCAAGAGGTCCATCCACGTACATCATACATTTTTCTCAAAACTCCTTCTCACCAGTTCTCCTATCTTGTGTCTTCTAAGCCTCCCTGCCATCCAGTCAAACTACTGAATGATGCTGATGAAATAGCATAGATTTTTCATTCTCTCCATGTCTCTTTCTCATAAAAGTAAACAATCAGACGTAATACTCAAAGTCCTTCTTACCATGAAAATTTCTCATCCTCTTTGGAGGCTGATACTATATTGGATATACCATTTGAATATCATATTATAGCAATAAACTTACAGCAGTTGATGTATCCTGCAGAATCATCTTTATATCAACTCATACTTTCATCCTTTGTTAATTGTCCATAAAGAACTCCCCATGAGGCTGTAGGTGTGGAGGAAAATATGACAATGAAACAAGAGTAGGTACACTGGGAGTTTGAGCCACCTGCTCACGTAGCTTACTTGAGCCTTACTTATGCCTTATTTTGCTAATAATGGAATGCCACTAAACACACCCAATTTTATGGTTTGGTGTATCAAAATGACATCCAGTTTATTACAGAAAGCTCAATTCTTGAGGTCATATGACATCCATGGTCAGGCATTTAGTTTCTATACGAGTCCAGTAGCAGTAGGCCAATATATCTTCCACACATTTGAAATAATTGAGTAGAATGGGAATCACCATCCCTTGCATTTTACAAGTTTCTCATGATGATACTAATCTCTACAACCCAGCAATATAGTATTGTTTTGGTTCCTTATTTATTTTGTGAGCACGTAGTTCCAAGGGCTTTCACTTGGCCTTTCCTACCAGAGTAGTCTCATGCTATGAATCAGGTAGCCAGCAGAGGGAGTCTTTTATAACATGAACTTTTATTCTAAATTTTTTAGAGATATAATTCACATATCATAAAATAAACCATTTTAAAATTTTCACTTTAGTAGTTTCAGTATAGTCACAGAGTTCTGCAACCATTCCCACAATTCAGAACATATTATTTATTTATTTAGTTAGTTAGTTAGTTGCATCTGGTCTTAGTTGTGGCACATGGGATCTTTGTTGCAGCATGTGGGATCTTTCATTGTGGCATGCTGGCTCCTCATTGTGGCACATGGGCTTCTCTTTTGTTGTGACGTGCAGGCTCCAGAGTGTGCAGGCTCAGTAGTTGTGGCACACGGATCTAGAGCACACGGGCTTAGTTGCCCCACTGCATGTGGGATCTTAGTTCCACGACCATGGATTGAACCCATGTCCCCTGCGTCAGAAGGCAGATTCCTAAACACTGGACCATGAGGGAAGTCCCTAGAACATTTAAATTATGCTAAATATATAGAAACCCCATCTCCATTAGCAGTCAGTCTCAAAATTTCCCCAACCCCAACCTCAAACCTAGACAACTGTTAATCTTCTCTCTGCCTTTAAAGATTTGCTTATTTGGGGGGGGGCAATGTAGGGGTGGGGGACTGGGAGATACAAACTATTGGGTGTAAGATAGGCTCAAGGAAGTATTGTACAACATGCATAATATAGCCAATATTTTGTAATAACTGTAAATGGAAAGTAACCTTTAAAATTATATTAAAATTAAAAATAATAAGATTTGCTTATTTTGGAGATTTCATATAAAGGAAATCCTACAGTATGTGATCTTTTGTTTCTGTCTTCTTTCATTTGGCATGTTTTCAAGGTACATCCATGTTTTCACATGTAACAGGACTTCATTATTTTTTATGGCTGAATAATACTCCTTTGTATGACTACCACAACTTACTTATCCAGTTGTCAATTTATAGATATTTGGTTAGTTTCCACTTTTTGGCTATTATGAATAATGCTGTTATGAATATCCATGTATGAGATTTTTATAGATATATGTTTTTACTTTGGAAGGTATATACCTAGCATTGGAATGGCTGAGTCATGAGGTAACTCTATATTTTATTTTTGAGGAATCACCAAAGTGCTTTCCACAGCAGCTAAACCATTTTATATTCCCACCAACAATATAAGCAGGTTCCAATCTCCCCATATTCTTGCCAGCACATATTTTATGTGTTTTGTAAAAAAAAAAAAAAAAATTATAGATATTCTAGTGGGTGTGAAGTGGCATCACATTATGGTTTTAATTTGCATTCTTTAATGACTAATGTTCAGGATTTATTCATGTGCTTATTGGCCATTTGTATTAGTATCTTCTTTAAAGAACTGTCTATTCCGATCCATTGCCCATTTTTAAATTAGGTTCTTCATCTTTTTCTTGTTGAATTGTAAGAGTACTTTATATATTCTGGATATTAAGCCATTATCAGATATATGATTTGCAAATATTTTCTCTCATTATGTAAGTAGTCTTTTTACTTTTTGGATAATGTTCTTTGACATACAAAAGATTTTATTTTTTTCCTTCTTTTAACTTTAATTTTTATGGGACTATATTTGAATTACAATATTGTATTAGTTTCAGGTGTACAGCAAAGTGAATCAGTTATACATATACATATATACACACTTTTTTAGATTCTTTTCCCATTTAGGTCACCACAGAACATTGAGTAGAGCTCCCTGTGCTATACAGTAGGTCCTTATTAGTTATCTATTTTGTAGTGTGTATATGTCAATCCCAATATTGCAATTCCCCCCCACCATAACCGTAAGTTTGTTTTCTACATCTGTGACTCTATTTCTGTTTTGTAAATAAGTTCATTTGTACCATTTTTTTATATTCCACATATAAGTGATATCATATTTGTCTTTTCCTGTCTGACTTACTTCACGCAGTGTGACAATCTCTAGGTATATCCATGTTGCTCCAAACGGCATTATTTAATTCTTTTCATAGCTGAGTAATATTCCATTGTACGTATGTGCCACATCTTCTTTATCCATTCCTCTGTTTTTGGACATTTAGGTTGCTTCATGTCTTGGTTATTGTAAATAGTGCTGTAATGAACATTGGGGTGCATGTATCTTTTTGAATTATGGTTTTCTCCAGATATATGCCTAGGGGTGGGATTGCTGGATCAAATGATAATTCAATATTTACTTTTTTAGGGAACCTCCATATTGTTCTCCATAATGGTTGTACCATTTTACATTCCCACCAACAACATAGGAGGATTCCCTTTTCTCCACACCCTCTCAGGCATTTATTGTTTGTAGGTTTTTTAATGATGGCCATTCTAACTGGTGTGAGGTGATACCTCACTGTAGTTTTGATTTGCATTTCTCTAATAATTAGCAGTGTTGACCATCTTTTCATGTGGTTTTTGGCCATCTGTATGTCTTCTTTGGAGAAATGTCTATTTAGATCTTCCACACATTTTTTGACTAGGTTGTTTGTTTTTTTTTCATATTGAGCTGCATGAGCTACTTGTATATTTTGGAGTTTAATCCCTTGTCAGTCTCTTCATTTGCAAATATTTCCTCCCATTTTGTATGTTGTCTTTTCATTTCATTTATGGTTTCTTTTGCTCTGCAAAAGCTTTTAAGTTTAAATAGGTCCCATTTGTTTATTTTTGTTTTTATTTTCATTACTCTAGGAGGTGGATCAAAAAGGATCTTGTTGTGATTTATGTCATAGAGTGTTCTGCCTGTGTTTTCCTCTAAGAGATTTATAGTATTCAGCCTTACATTTAAGTCTTTAATCCATTTTGAGTTTATTTTTGTGTATGGTGTTAGGGAATGTTCTAATTTCATTCTTTTACCTGTAGCTGTCCAGTTTTCCCAGCACTACTTATTGAAAACACTGTCTTTCCTCCATTGTATATTTTTGCCTCCTTTGTCATAGATTAGTTGACCATAGGTGCATGGGTTCATCTCTGGACTTTCTATACTTTTCCATTGATCTATATTTCTGTTTTTGTGCCAGTATCATACTGTTTTGATTACTGTAGATTTGTAGTATAGTCTAAAGTCAGGGAGCCTGATTCTTGTACTCAGAAAACTATAAGGTGCTGATGAAAGAAATGAAAGATGACACAAACAGATGGAGAGATATACCATGTTCTTGGATTGGAAGAATCAATATTGTCAAAATGACTATACTACCCAAAGCAATCTACAGATTCAGTGCAATACCTATCAAACTACCAATGGCATTTTTCACAGAGTTAGAACAAAACATTTTTTAATTTGTATGGAAACACAAAAGACCCCAATGGCCAAAGCAATCTTGAAAAAACAAACTTTTTAATTTCAATGATGTCCAATTTATCTATTTTTTTTCTTTTGTTGTGCAATCTTGCTGCCTGCTATAGGCTGAATTTTTTCCCTCTAAAATTCTTATGTTGATATTCCAACCCCAGTACCTCAGAATGTGACTAAGTTTGGAGATAGAGTCTTTAAAGTGGTTATTATAAAATAATGTCATTAGGATGGGCTTTAATCCAATATGAGTGATGTCCTTTAAAGAAGAGATTCAGATGCAGCCATACAGAAGGAAACCATGTGAAAATACAAAGATGCAGACATACAGAGGAAAATCATGTGAAAATACAAGGAGAAGACAGCTATCAACAAGCCAAGGAGAGAAACCGTGGAAGAAACCAATACTGATGACACATTTGTCTCAGACTTATAGTGTTCAGAATTGTAAGAGAATCAATTTCTGTCTCTTAAGCCACCCAGTCTATGGTAGTCTGTTATTGTAGTCCTATGAAACTAATGTAGTGTTATATCTAAGATTCCACTGCTAAATCCAAGACTCATGAATGTTTTACCCCTATGTTTTCTTATAAGAATTTTGTGGTTTTCAGATTTGTATTAGTCAGTTTGAGCAACCATAACAAAACATCAGAGGCTAGGTGGCTTAAATAACAGAAATTTATTTTCTTACAGTTTTGGAGGCTGAAAGTCCAAGATCAAAGTGCCAACAGGATTGGTGTCTGGTGAGGCCTCTCTTCCAAGCTTACAGATGGCTACCTTCTTGATGTATCTTCACATGGCCTTTTCTCTGTGAGCATGGAAAAAGAAAGCGATCTCTGCTGTCTCTTCATTTCCTTATACAGACACCAGTCCTATCAGATTAGGGCCTCACCCTTATGACTTTATTTAACCTTAATTAACTCTCCAAATAAAGGCCCTGTCTCCAAATATACTCACATTGGGGGTTAGCGCTTCAACCTATGAATTTTAGAGAGACATAATTCAATCCATAACAACCAGGATCTATATATAACAATCCACTCAGCAAGTGTATAATGCACCTTATTCTCAAATGCACAGCTGAATACTGGACAGAGATTTCCTTACATGCCTGGAATCAACATGTCTCCCACCCTTTGCCAACAGTCTTTACGTGTGTTTGTTCACAAGCATTCAACACTCTGGAGGCTTACAACTCAGCCTTAGCCGTCACTTGCTGCTTGTACAATGTCTCAAAGTCAGCACAGATAATTGTTTATGTATTTCTGGGGCTTGGAATACCCCTACAAATGTGCACCTTAGACTTTCAGGAATTTCTTGGAGGTTTTCAAAGCTTCCTGTATACATTTCATTTCCCATTTTTCCTCTTAAGGTTTTGTCCAGCGTCTTGTTGGCCCCAACTGTTACTTGTAGACTCAGACAGCTAACATATACACAATTACTGCTAAATTTTTTTGACAAACACACTAGAGATAGAGCTTTCCACTGAGATAGCTCTGAGTCAACTCAAATAACAAGCCCTGTGAATGGGTCTTCTCCAAGGGGCTGCAACACAGGTCAAATAGTGATGACTATCTGAGGATGGGACTTTTTATTAGCTCCAAAGGTAGGCTGATGATTTTCACAACTAATGGGATTGTGAGGTCTCTCAACTTCAAGGATACCACAGAGCTGGGAAGAGAACAATTGGAGTAGGCCAAGTTAAAATGTCACAAACCCTACTATTCTTACCAATGTTCAGAATTAATTATTGGACAAACTTTCCTTAGATTTTTTTTTGCAAGATTTTGGTTAATTTCTAGAGTTCTTAATGCATTTATTTTTACAAAATTTTCCTGTTTTTTTTTTTATTGCTTTTATTTATAGACGAGTGGATTAAGAGAGATTCTTATTTTGCAGTTAGGAAAGTTCTGTCCCTCTCACCATGGTTTTCACCTGAGTCCTAACTTGAGCATACTAGGTTTAGCTGGGAGAAGAACCCAAAGCCAAATTTACCACATTATTTTTAGGATAAGGAGGAGGGAGAATTTGAAGAAAACTACTTATATAGAGAGCTATAAAGTCTTTATTTCTTCTACCAAAAATTCTAACCCAAGGAGTTAATTGCCCTAGACCCCCACCCAAGCAAGTAAGTAACATATATAATGAAGAAAGATGAATCCTTCAGTTCACATTAGTACTTTCCACATCCCAGGAAAGTACTAATAATAACATGGTAAGAGACTCATCTGTGGTTTGAAACTCTATGTCTGTTTCTGAATCATTCAGGAGTTTAAAAACAGAGAGTGATGTCGAGCCCCTAGCTTAGACTTTGTGAATCTGATGTTGGGTGGAGAAAGGGCCTTGCAATAAGTATTATTGCAAACCACCTCAACTAATTCTGATGAAAAACCAGATTTGGAGACAGGGCTACATCTTAACCCCTGGCTAGATATTTAACAATGGATTTCTTGCTTGCAAGAGTCTAAATAAGATTATATTTGGAAGATGGTGGAAGAGTAAGACACGGAGATCGCCTTCCTCTCCACAGATACATCAGAAATATATCTACACGTGGAATTGCTCCTACAGAACACCTACTGAATGCTGACAAAAGACCTCAGACTTCCCAAAAGGCAAGAAAGTCCCCACGAAACTGCGTAGGGCAAAAGAGAAAAGAATAAACAGAGACAAAAGGATAGGGATGGGACCTGCACGAGTGGAAGGGAGCTGTGAAGGATGAAAGGTTTCCACACACTAGGAAGTCCCTTCATGGGTGGACACTGCATGTGGCGGAGGGGAAAGCTTCAGAGCCACGAAGTAGAGCACAGCAACAGGGGTGCGGAGGGAAAAGTGGAGAGATTCCCGCACAGAGGATCGGTGCTGACTGGCACTCACCAGCCCTAGAGGCTTGTCTGCTCACCCACCGGGGTGGGCGGGGTTGGGAGCTGAGGCTTGGGCTTCAGTCAGAGCGCAGGGAGAGTACTGGTGCTGGCGGCATGAACACAGCCTGCAGGGGGATAGTGCACCACGTCTAGGCGAGAGGGAGTCTGGGGAAAAGTCTGGACCTGCCAAAGAGGCAAGAGACTTTTTCATCCCTCTTTGTTTCCTGGTGCATGAGGAGAGGGGATTAAGAGCACTGCTTAAAGGAGCTCCAGAGATGGGCGCGAGCCGCGGCTAAAAGCGCGGACCCCAGAGATGGGCATGACATGCTAAGGCTGCTGCTGCCGCCACCACCAAGAAGCCTGTATGCGAGCACAGGTCACTATCCACACCCCCCTTCCAGGCATCCTGTGCAGCCTGCCACTGCCAGGGTCCCGGGATCCAGGGACAACTTCCCCAGGAGAATGCACGGTATGCCTCAGGCTGATGCAACATCCCGCCGGCCTCTGCTGCTGCAGGCTTGTCCCGTACACCGTACCCATCCCTGCCCCCGGCCTGAGTGAGCCAGAGTTCCCAAAGCAGCTGCTCCTTTAACCCCATCCTGTCTGAGCGAAGAACAGATGCCCTCTGGAGACCCACATGCAGAGGCGGGGCCAAATCCAAAGCTGAGCCCCTGTGAGCTGTGAGAACAAAGAAGAGAAAGGGAAATATCTCCCAGCAGCCTCAGAAGCAGCAGATTAAAGCTCCACAATCAACTTGATGTACCCTGCATCAGTGGAATACATGAATAGACAACGAATATACCAAATTGAGGAGGTGGACTTTGAGAGCAAGATTTATGTTATTTTTTCCACTTTTCCTCATTTTGTGAGTGAGCATGTGTATGCTTCTGTGTGAGATTTTGTCTGTATAGCACTGCTTCCACAATTTGTCCAAGGGTTCTATCCGTCTGCTTTTTTCTCTTTTGTTGTTTTTTAAATTTTTTTCTTAATAATTATTTTTTATTTTAATTATTTTATTTTATTTTACTATATTTTATTTTACTTTATCTTCCTTCTTTCTTTATATTTTTCCTTCCTTCACTCCTTCCTTCCTTCCTCCCTCCCTCTTTCCCACCCTCCCTCCGTCCCTCCCTTCTCTTTCTTTCTTTCTTTCTTTCTTACTTTCTTCTTCTGCTAATTCTTTCTTTCTAGTTTTTCTCCCTTTTATTCTGAGCCATATGGATGAAAGGCTCTTGGTGCTGCAGCCAGGAGTCAATGCTGTGTCTCTGAGGTGGGACAGCCAACTTCAGGACACTGCTCCACAAGAGACCTCCCAGCTCCACATAATATCAAATGGCAAAAGTCTCCCAGAGATCTCCATCTCAACACCAGCAGCCAGCTTCACTCAATGACCAACAAGCTACAGTGCTGGACACCCTGTGCCAAATAACTAGCAAGACAGGAACACAAACCCACCCATTAGCAGAGAGGCTGCCTAAAATCATAATAAGTCTACAGACATGCCAAAACACACTACCAGATGTGGACTTGCCCACCAGAAAGACAAGACCCAGCCAATCCACCAGAACACAGGCACTAGTCCCCTCCACCAGAAAGCTTACACAACCCACTGAACCAACCTTAGCCACTGGGGACAGACAGCAAAATCAAAGGGAAATACGAACCTGCAGCCTGTGAAAAGGAGATGCCAAACACACTAAGATAAGCAAAATGAGAAGACAGAAAAACACACTGCAGATGAAGGAGCAAGATAAAAACCCACCAGACCTAACAAATGAAGAGGAAATAGGCAGTCTACCTGAAAAATAATTCAGAATAATGTTAGTAAAGATGATCCAAAATCTTGGAAATAGAATAGACAAAATGCAAGAAACATTTAACAGGGACCTAGAAGAACTAAAGATGAAACAAGCAACGAGGAACAACAAAATAAAATAAATTAAAAATACTCTAGATGGGATCAATAGTAGAATAACTGAGGCAGAAGAACGGATAAGTGACCTGGAAGATAAAATAGTGGAAATAACTACTGCAGAGAAGAATAAAGAAAAAAGAATGAAGAGAACTGAGGACAGCCTCAGACACCTCAGGGACAACATTAAATGCACCAACATTCAAATTACAGGCATTCCAGAAGAAGAAAAGAAAAAGAAAAGGACTGAGAAAATATTTGAAGAGATTATAGTTGAAAACTTCGCTAATATGGGAAAGGAAATAGTTAATCAATTCCAGGAAGGACAGAGAGTCCCATACGGGATAAATCCAAGGAGAAATATGCCAAGACACATATTAATCAGACTGTCAAAAATTAAATACAAAGAAAACATATTAAAAGCAGCAAGGGAAAAACAACAAATAACACACAGGGGAATCCCCATAAGGTTAACAGCTGATCTTTCAGCAGAAACTATGCAAGCCAGAAGTGACTGGCAGGACATATTTAAAGTGATGAAGGAGAAAAACCTGCATTCAAGATTACTCTATGCAGCAAGGATCTCATTCAGATTTGATGGAGGAATTAAAACCTTTACAGACAAACAAAAGCTGAGAGAGCTCAGCACCACCAAACCAGATTTACAACAAATGCTAAAGGACATTCTCTAGGCAAGAAACACAAGAGAAGGAAAAGACCTACAATAACGAACCCAAAACAATTTAGAAAATGAGAATAGGAACATACAAATCGATAATTACCATAAATGTAAATGGACTAAATGCTCCCACCAAAAGACACAGATTGGCTGAATGGATACAAAAACAAGACCCATATATATGCTGTCTGCAAGACACCAACTTCAGACCTAGAGACACATACAGACTGAAAGTAAGGGGATGGAAGAAGACATTCCATGCAAATGGAATCCAAAAGAAAGCTGGAGTAGCAATTTTCATATAAAAAAATAGACTTTAAAATAAAGACTATTAGAAGAGACAAAGTAGGATACTACATAAAGATCAATGGATCAATCCTAGAAGAAGATATAACAATTGTAAATATTTATGCACCCAACATAGGAGCACCTCAATACATAAGGCAAATACTAACAGCCATAAAAGGGGAAATCGACAGTAACACATTCATACAAGGGGACTTTAACATCCCAATTTCACCAACGGACAGATCACCCAAAATGAAAATAAATAAGGAAACACAAGCTTTAAATGATACATTAAACAAGATGGGCTTAATTGATATTTATAGGACATTCCATACAAAAACAACAGAATACACATTTTTCTCAAGTGCTCATGGAACATTCTCCAGGATAGATCATATCTTGGGTCACAAATCAAGCCTTGGTAAATTTAAGAAAATTGAAATTGTATCAAGTATCTTTTCCGACCATAACGCCATGAGACTAGATATCAATTACAGGAAAAGATCTGTAAAAACTACAAACACATGGAGGTTATGCAATACACTACTTAATAACGAAGTGATCACTGAAGAAATCAAAGAAGAAATCAAAAATTACCTAGAAACAAATGATAATGGAGACATGACGACCCAAAAGGATGCAGCAAAAGCAGTTCTAAGAGGGAAGTTTATAGTAATAAAATCCTACCTTAATAAACAGGAAACATCTCAAATAAAAATCCTAACCTTGCAGCTAAAGCAATTAGGGAAAGAAGAACAACAACAAAAAAAAGTTAGCAGAAGGAAAGAAATCATAAAAATCACATGAGAAATAAATGATAAAGAAACGAAGGAAACAATAGCAGAGATCAATAAAACTAAAAGCTGGTTCTCTGAGAAGATAAAAAAAATTGATAAAGCACTAGCCAGACTCATCAAGAAAAAAGGGAGAAGATTCAAATCAGTAGAATTAGAAATGAAAAAGGAGAAGTAACAACTGACACTGCAGAAATACAAAAGATCATGAGAGATTACTACAAGCAACTCTATGCCAATAAAATGGAAAACCTGGAAAAAATGGACAAATTCTTAGAAATGCACAACCTGACAAGACTGTATCAGGAAGAAATAGAAGATATGAACAGACCAATCACAAGCACTGAAATTGAAACTGTGATTAAAAATCTTCCAACAAACAAAAGCCCAGGACCAGATGGCTTCACAGGCGAATTCTATCAAACATTTAGAGAAGAGCTAACACCAATCCTTCTCAAACTCTTCAAAAATACAGCAGAGGGAGGAATACTCCCAAACTCATTCTACGAGGGCACCTTCACCTTGATACCAAAACCAGACAAGGATGTCACAAAGAAAGAAAACTACAGGCCAATGTCACTGATGAATATAGATGCAAAAATCCTCAACAAATTACTAGCAAACAGAATCCAACAGCACATTAAAAGGATCACACAACATGATGAAGTGGAGTTCATTCCAGGAATGCAAGGATTCTTCAATATACGCAAATCAATCAAAGTGATACACCATATTAACAAATTGAAGGAGAACAACCATATGATTATCTCAATAGATGCAGAGAGCTTTTGACAAAATTCAACACCAATTTATGATAAAAACCCTGCAAAATGAAGGCTTAGAGGGAACTTTCCTCAACATAATAAAGGCCATATATGACAAACCCACAGCCAACATCACCCTCAATGGTGAAAAACCGAAAGCATTTCCAGTAAGATCAGGAACAAGACAAAGTTGCCCATGCTCCCCGCTTGTATTCAACATAGTTTTGGAAGTTTTAGCCACAGCAATCAGAGAAGAAAAGGAAATAAACGGAATCCAAATCGGAAAAGAAGAAGTAAAGCTGTCACTGTTTGCAGATGACATGATACTATACATAGAGAATCCTAAAGATGCTACCAGAAAACTACTAGAACTAATCAATGAATTTGGTAAAGTAGCAGGATACAAAATTCATGCACAAAAATCTCTGGCATTCCTATACACTAATGATGAATCTGAAAGTGAAATCAAGAAAACACTCCCATTTACCATTGCAACAAAAAGAATAAAATATCTAGGAATAAACCTACCTAAGGAGACAAAAGACCTGTATGCAGAAAATTATAAGACACTGATGAAAGAAATTAAAGATGATACAAATAGATGGAGAGCTATACCATGTTCTTGGATTGGAAGAATCAACATTGTGAAAATGACTTTACCATCCAAAGTAATCTACAGATTCAATGCAATCCCTATCAAACTACCACTGGCATTTTTCACAGAACTAGAACAAAAAATTTCAAAACTTGTATGGAAACAGAAAATACCCCGAATAACCAAAGCAATCTTGAGAACAAAAAGTGGATCTGGAGGAATCAGGCTCCCTGTCTTCAGACTACCCTACAAAGCTACATTAATCAAGACAGTATGGTACTGGCACAAAACCAGAAAGATAGATCAATGGAACAGGATAGAAAGCCCAGAGATAAACCCAGACACATATGGTCACCTTATCTTTGATAAAGGAAGCAGGAATATACAGTGGAGAAAGGACAGCCTTTTCAATAAGTGGTGCTGGGAAAACTGGACAGGTACATGTAAAAAGTATGAGATTAGATCACTCACTAACACCATACAGAAAAATAAGCTCAAAATGGATTAAAGACCTAAATGTAAGGCCAGAAACTATAAATCTCTTAGAGGAAAATATAGGCAGAACACTCTATGACATAAATCACAGCAAGATCCTTTTTGACCTACCTCCTAGAGAAATGGAAATAAAAACAAAAATAAACAAATGGGACCTAATGAAACTTCAAAGCTTTTGCACTGCAAATGAAACCATAAACAAGACCAAAAGACAACCCTCAGAATGGGAGAAAATATTTGCAAATGTAGCAACTGACAAAGGATTAATCTCCAAAATTTATAAGCAGCTCATGCAGCTCAATAAAAAAAAAAAAAAACCCAATCCAAAAATGGGCAGAAGACCTATATAGACATTTCTCCAAAGAAGATATACAGACTGCCAAGAAACACATGAAAGAATGCTCAACAACATTAATCATTAGAGAAATGCAAATCAAAACTACAATGAGATATCATTTCACACCAGTCAGAATGGCCATCATCAAAATATCTAGAGACCGTAAATGCTGGAGAGAGTGTGGAGAAAAGGAAACACTCTTGCACTGCTGGTGGGAATGTGAATTGGTACAGCCACTATGGAGAACAGTATGGAGGTTCCTTAAGAAACTACAAATAGAACTACCATATGACCCAACAATCCCACTACTGGGCATATACCCTGAGAAAACCATAATTCAAAAATAGTCATGTACCAAAATGTTCATTGCAGCTCTATTTACAATAGCTCGGAGATGGAAACAACCTAATTACCCATCATCAGATGAATGGATAAAGAAGATGTGGCAGATATATACAATGGAATATTACTCAGCCATAGAAGGAAATGAAATTGAGCTATTTGTAATGAGGTGGATGCACCTAGAGTCTGTCATACAGAGTGAGGTAAGTCAGAAAGAGAAAGACAAATACCGTATGCTAACAGATATGTATGGAATTTAAGAAAAAAAATGTCATGAAGAACCTAGGGGTAAGACAGGAATAAAGACACAGACTTACTAGAGAATGGAGTTGAGGATATGGGGAGCGGGAAGGGTAAGCTGTGACAAAGCGAGAGAGAGGCATGGACATATATACACTACCAAACGTAAGGTAGATAGCTAGTGGGAAGCAGCCGCATAACACAGGGAGATCAGCTCCTTGCTTTGTGACCGCCTTGAGGCGTGGGATAGGGAGGGTGGGAGGGAGGGAGACTCAAGAGGGAAATGATATGGGAATATATGTATATGTGTAACTGATTCAGTTTGTTATGAAGCAGAAGCTAACACACCATTTTAAAGCAATTATACTCCAATACAGATGTAAAAAATAAAAATAATAAAAAATAAGATTATATTTAACCTAGTATAACCTATCCTTGTATGAGAAAAAACCCAATTTTTATTGCATTTTTTTGGGGGGTTTTTTTGCAGTACGCGGGTCTCTCACTGTTGTGGCCTCTCCTGTCGTGGAGCACAGGCTCTGGACACGCAGACCTAGCGGCCACGGCTCACATGCCCAGCCACTCCGCGGCATGTGGGATTCTCGCGGACTGGGGCAAGAACCCCTGTCCCCTGCATTGGCATGTGGCCCCTAAACCACTGCACCACCAGGGAAGCCCCTGTATTGCATGTTTTTAGAAATGTTCTCAGGAGTGCTCTTGTTATATTACTTCATGGCATTGCCAGCAAATGCTTCCTACACTGTCCTCCCTGTTATATAGAAAAGGTTTCTGAGCAGATATTAAATTCGATAAGGTTATTGACCCAGTGAGGAGGAACCTCCAGTCTTTTTCTATATGCTCAGGAATGCAAGAAACAGCTCTCTAACAGTATTATGGAGCTGTGAGATGCCATACTCATTCTGTTCGCATCTCAGCGTCCTCAGTCTTATTTAATTCTGTTATTTGTTTAAGTAGTTGCCTGCTTAAGAGAATATTAGGCCTATTATAAAAGGAAGTCCATCATGAACCCTTAGATCCAAATCATAGCACAGACCTGAAATACCAACTCAGACCCAGAAACACTTGGCTTCCTAAGGGTCTTCCTGATTGGATCCATCCAAATTAAGTTCATCTATGGCACTCAAAGGGAATGATGACTGTCTACAGCCAGAATTATCATATTATATTGTTGCATCCAATTAGTGAACAGAAAGCTTAACACATAAAAACAAGAGACAGTCAGAAGCTATAGTCAAAGGCAATGATTACTAATATTATACATCCCAACACTGGAAATTTCACTCTGTTTTCCTTATTATAGGTTATGTGTATTGCAGAATTATTAATAACAGAGTTGTTAGATTTTAATACTGAAAATATTACATTATTATTAAAGAGCATACATATTTTTGACAGTAAATTTACATAACAAATTATAAGTCATCACGTTGCTACCAAAAAAAAAGGTTTGCTTGGAATTGTCAGAAGACAAGAAAACACAACCACTCTTTTTTTCTATATATAAACATTACTTTTTATAATAAATTCATCATATATTGCTTTTAATTTGAATTTATATATTCATCAAACTTTCTAACAACCATGTTGCTTCACATATAGTTCATCTTTGAACCATTAAACTGTCCATTTTTATCAAAATATTTTTAAGTAAATTGGTTACCTTTTCAACTTAATCCTATTTGAAATTCAAGATGTTCACCTTGGTTAGAGTATCAGATGGACACCAAATTACTCACTAGTTCTGGCTCTAAATCCTCCAGAGTGCTTTTTGGTTATTTTTCTACCCTTGGTATCTTCACATGTATCTATTTTCTTATCACTGTAGTGGTCTCTATCATAGAGAAGTGTGCTGAGGATTGATGGCTTTTATAGAAAAGACCCTCACCCATTCCCCTAAAATTGTTTTGAAATAATTTCTGATATCATCACAATATAAATAACATACTGCATGTGCTTTAGAAAAGCCTTCTATTAGCGACGAAACTACAAGTTGTTACCAAAAATTTTTAATTCCACAGTTTACCATTTATTCTATTCTTTCTAGTTTTGAACTTGTTTTGTGCAGTAGCAGTAGTAGTAGCAGCAGCAGCAGCAGCAGTAGTAGTTTGGTGGTGGTAGTAGTAATAGCATTTATTAAGTGCTTACTATGTCTCGGGCACTGTGATAAGCACTTTATATGTAATATTTCATTTGAATTTCCTAACTGTCCTGGTAACTAGATGACAAGGATGAAGACTTGTTAGTATTTCTGTTCTGGCTCTATCACTTGCTTGAATAATTCTGCACCACCAGCATCACAAAATTGTTGTGAGGACAAAACAGCATACAAATTTAAGAAGAATTTCTTTTTATAAAAGATGAAGTCCATAGACCATAAATAAATATGGGCCTATATTATCTTAAAGCATTTACAGATACACATACTTTATATTGAGACAAAAATGGTGATATTAATGTATTCTTCTATAATTACAGAATATATTACCATCATTTTAGTGTTGGAAGAATTATAGACTTAGACCACAGCTCCAATCATATAAGGTCTTATACTGACATATCTGACTATTATTAATCATCAATCAAGAAGCAGACATGTTTTAATTAGAGGAGTTGCTAATATATTAACATTATGTTTGACTAAACAGAAAATATAGTTTAAGCTCTTTAAAAATGTTTTACTTTTTTTTTTTTACTATTTTCAGATGTCTCTTCAAACTATAAATCAGCCAAAAATTAATAGTATGTTGAAATCATACTTTTGCAGTGAAATATTAAAGTCAGGGTTCAGATTGCTGTAAAATTTTTTCAGGTGCCAGTTTTCTGGACTAAAATATGTCTTCTAGGTTTTCTTGACCTATCATTGCCACTCAAGTAGTACCGACGGTTTTCTACTTTCACCCCACTCCAAAATTTCCTGATAAGTATATCTTCTCAGTTAATAAATTATCACGTTATATTTCCCAACCACAAACCAAAGCTTCTATGTCCTTTAAAGATAATATCAACTTTGCACTTTGTCATGTTCTCAGTCTCTCAAGTCCAACTGTTATTTGCATTTGAAGAGGGTGAGGACAGGGAGTAAAAAAAATGACTATTTACTGAATGTGCTAGTAAGGACATGGTAAACTTACCATTAAAGAGCTAGTCTTAAAGTTTTACTGTTGTCAAAATTATACTGCAAAACCTTCTCCAAAATACAATATTCCAAGTTCAATAATCAAAAATGCCCAACTACAGGCCAACTTAGAAATATGAAACAATTTTTTAATACAGACTTAAGAATCTCTAACTCCCTCTGTTATTACTTCTTCTTTGATGAAGAACTCTAAGGTCTCTTATGGTACCTTCATTAGTCTTTTTATTCACAATTCACTTTTTATGTTTTATGATTCTTGTTTCCTATTATTTTATACTTAAGTATATATTCTTTCTATAATTTCCAGGGGTATAAAGTAAACTCCTGCTTTCCCTGAGGACTGCAACATTGCCTTAAAACACAGAGAGTTGAGACTTACGATGAATACATTGATAACAGTAAAAAAAAATAACTAATGTATATATTAACTCATTTAATGTTATAATCACCATATGAATAAACTACAACTATCATACCCACTTTGTATATGGGGCAAATTAGTCTCAGAGAGGTAAAAGAACTTGCATAAAGTCATACAGCTTATAGGTGGCATATGTAGAATTCGAAGACAAGGAGTACTGATGAATGCTTAAGCTAGAAGAAAACTTAGATCAGCGTTTCTCAAGCTTCCGTGTGCACTGGAATAATCTTGGTAAAACAGATTACTGAGAATGGTGACATCGGAAAAATGGTGGAATAGGCAGTCCCAGAGCCTCCTTCTTCTGACAAAGACACCAACTCAATGAAAATACTTGAACCAAATCTCTGTTAGAAATCTGGAAACAAGCTAAGAGGCTCCTGCACTCCAGGTGAGTAAAATCAGACACAATGAATCCAATAGGAAAATTAATGGCATTCATTCACCGTAGTCCCTCTCTGTGGCACAGCATAGTGAAATTGGGAGAAAACTCCGAACTCCTGCCTTCTCCCTGGGGAGGAAAAGAGAAGATTGGACCATACTTCCAACATCCTGACTTCGTCTGAGGGGCTGGCTTCTGTCTTGCCTGTATCTAAATCCTGACTGGAAAGGATACCCAGTTGAGGTCTGCTAGTAACAAAGGCAATGATTTGGACTAGCACACACTCTCGAGTCTCTTCCCTTGGTTCAGCATGGAAGGAGCAGGGAAAAAACCCAACTCCCAACTTCTACCTGGTTATGGAAGGAGTTGGAACATGTGTCAAACATTCTGGCTTTTCAGGGAGCTGCCTAAGGGACTGCTTTCAGTGTCTCAGAGCACTTATAGGGCAGCATACTATGAGTTACTAGGTGCCATTGAAAGCAATAGAGTACTGGGAAGCTTGCTGCTGCTCTAGAAGACCTGCAGTATAGAAGACAAAGAACAATATAGCTTGATGGCCTCCCATTTGGAAGGAATAAAAGAATAGATAATGCTCCAGTGTTCCAGTTTTGGTTTTGGTTTTGATTTTTTGGCAGAGGTAGGGGTGATGCTTGAGGAACTGAGTTCTGTCTCAACCGATTTGGAGCACTAGCAGAACCAGGCATACTGTAGAAGCCCATTCACTGCTAAGAAAATAGAAAGTTGGGTGGCTTGAAGAATCTTCAGGGAACTTGCAGCAACACAGATGGACACCAGAGACAGCACAAGATTACAAGGCCTAAAAAAGAAGCCAGCAACTTCCTCAAATTGGAAATTTATAGGTATAAGTCCAGAGAAAATGTATCCACAAAAAGGGTTTGAGAAGCCCCGAGAAGGTGAAGGTCTTTACCTTTTAGCTGTTTTTCTGGGGTTTTGTCTTGTTCCTTCATCTGGTACATAATCCTCTGCCTTTTCATTTTGTCTGTCTTTCTGTGAATGTTGTTTTTGTTCCACAGGCTGCAGGATTGTAGTTCTTATTGCTTCTGCTGTCTGCCCTCTGGTGGATGAGCCTATGTAAGAGGACTGTGCAATATTCCTGATAGGAGGGACTGGTGGTAGGTATAGCTGGTTGTTGCTCTGGTGGACAGGGCTCAGTAAAACTTTCATCTGCTTGTCTGCTTCTGGGTGGCGCTAGGTTACCTCCCTGTTTGTTGTTCGGCCTGAGGCAACCCAACACTGGAGTTACAAAGCACAGGAAGTTTAAGGAGTTTGCTCATGGTCTCACAGCTAGTCAGTGGTAGAGCTGGGTTTGGAACCCGAACAGTCTGGCTCCAAAGTCCAGGCTCATGAAACACTATAACAGATGAGGAACTCAAATCACAGAAGTCAGATTATCTCCCAACACTCACACAGCTAGTTAGTGACAGAGTTGTCTCTTTTTCCACTCTGCCTACAAATACTGATCTCTCCATTCTGTGTAAACAGTGATGTCACCCCAAAAAGAAAAGGGATTTATCAGGTTATTACAACAGTGGCTAAGAGATGAGTTATTTAGAATAATAAGATGATGGGGTTTACTTGTTCATAAAAAGAAAACCTGATAGGGTTAGTACCATTTTACCTTGTTCTGAGGCAAATACACTTAGCCCCTCACTCAAAACACTGAATAAGGGCTTCCCTGGTGGTGCAGTGGTTGAGAGTCCGCCTGCCGATGCAGGGGATGCGGGTTTGTGCCCCGGTCCGGGAAGATCCCACATGAAGATCCCACATGCCGCAGAGCAGCTGGGTCCGTGAGCCATGGCCACTGAGCCTGCGCATCTGCAGCCTGTGCTCCACAACGGGAGAGGCCACAACAGTGAGAGGCCCACGTACCACAAAACAAACAAACAAACAAAAGAAAAAAAATACTGAATAAATATACTGGAGATTCATTGTTTGTTTCTCTTTAAAGGTCATAGAAAATATATTTCTAAGTCTAATCAGGGAAGAGAGGAGACAACTCTTTGATTCCATCTGATCCATAAATTGTGGTTATTCATTTCATTTAGAAATAATCCTCTTCTTTTGTCCTAAATTCGTTGTACATATCTGTATATTAATGAAAAAAATAACTTTATATCCCTTAGAAATGAAAATGACTGTTTTTCTGGGTTGCTTAGCAGCAGAAGTATATTGCAGAAATGTACAGAATGATTTGTGAATCAATAGATGTTGCATTAATCAATAATTGTGAAGGGTGTTATTATAAGAGTGTTACTATAAGCAAAAAAAATCAACCTTGAGATGGACAATACAGGAACACAAAAAACAGTATTTCTAGAGTTTTAAAAGTCCATTTCCATTCTAAGTTATTTTAGAGCATTTTCACCCCAAAATATATGCAGCATGATTAAAGTGAATAGAAAAGTCAGTCTTTCTATGATTAATTTAGTTTCTGAAATTTCACATTATTTGCCAAATACTCTGAAACAAAATTTTTACATTCTATCATTAACAACTGTAGTCCTTTATTAATTGGAACTTGAGAATCACTTAGCGAACTTTTCTTTCAGACTAAAGAGTAAAGAGAGAGCACTATATACAACTGATTTTCTTGTATAAATAATTTAGTGTTTCTATCAGGTGAAGCTGAAATATCCAGACAGATGTAAATATAGAAATTCATTTTATGTGCAGTAAGTTATTTCTGAATGCTGGAACATTTGGGAACCAGCTCCCCCATGAAATTAAAACAACAAAAGATTTATTTTAGCACATCTCTAGCCACATTCAATCCATTCATAAATAGTGTAATTAAATCTGATTTCCATAAATATTCATGAGGTACTTGCCTACACGAAAAGAAAAGAGAACTGTACAATCAGTCCTTAAAAATAAGTGATAATGAAGCCTATAAAAGTTCAACAACATAAATATCATTCAAAGTATCACAATATTTGGAAATTCTAATTTTAACCACTGTTATGAGAAAAGAAAATGCTTGTTGTATTTTGAGTACTTGACTTACTCAATAATTAATTGTGACTCATTCTTTTTTATTTGAATTGGAGTTATACTGGCACTGGCACCTGGAGTATTTGGGTGGTTATGTGGGGAAGGGTTAAATTAAATCCGCCATATAATAATGAATTAATTATTATAGGTTATAATATTCAATGTCCCCAATGATGCTTGCACTTTTCACTAGAATATACAAGGTGATGAGACTGACCATTAGATTACACAGCTCACAAAAGTGTCAGGTGAGTGATGGAATATAAATCCATTGCAATATAAATCCAGTACGGTATTTCCCAGATACTGGTCCTTAATCCTTTGCCTTGCTGAATGGATAAGAATCATCCAGGAGTTAGTTAAAAATAAAATTCCAGAGCTTGATTTACTAGGCCTGTAGCATGGTTCAGGAATCTCAATTTTTAGCAGCTACTGACACACCCAGAGTTAGCTAATTCCTAGAGATAGAAAACTTACCTGTGAGTATGCCTTTGATATGCAGATCAGCACAGAGCCCATACCAGCAACCACCTCCTATATCAAACATTCATACTACAAGTGAATATTCCCCTTAATCTAACGCACCCAAGGGTCAAGTACTGGACAACTAGAGATAACCTGTATAGCCCAGAGCCTACTGAAATTATTCAAACTATCCAATCCTAAATTTATTCAGTGTACCTACCTTGCCTCACCCATTCCTTCCCACAATAAACCCAATAAAGGCTCTGGCTCATAACTTCCCCTCAACTCCTTATGCTTCCTGACCAGCCCTGGTGGGGTATGGCATGCCCTCACACACACACCTTGGCAACTATGCATAACATATCTTCTCAATTGCAGTCAAGTCTCCTGATCTGCTGTCCTTAGCATGCCTGATTCAACAAATCCCAGGTAAATTTTAATCCTGGGTACTCTGTTGATCTCTACACTCCATTCACAGATCTCTTAGTTCTTAATACAACAAACCTTTTTCATATCTCTGTTTTGCATACACTCTGCCCTCTGCCTAAAGTAAATTTTTCCCCTCACTTCCCAAATCCAGCTCCTTCTCTTTAATTCTCAACTTAAATATCACTTCCTCAGAGAGATCTGTTCTAATCAAACTATCTAAAATAGGTTCACTTTTATTTTTTTCCATCTCAGTTTCTTGTTTGTTTTCTTTATAGTATTCGTTCCAAATTGCCGTAATTAGGTTGTTTGGATACTTACTTGATTTCGGGTCTGTCCCCCCACAATAATAGAAACTCAGTAAGGACAGTGACTGCATCTGTCTTGTTCATCTTGGGGCCTTAAGGCCTGAAACAATGCCTGACACATATTAAGCATTCAATGATACAGGACAAACATGCAATACCTTTTAGTCAAAATTTATGCTGGAGAGATTGAACTCAATGACCGTAATATGAAAGGCTGGGTCTTTGAATAATTAATTATTTTTTCTATCAGAAAGCTATTTGAACATATTCTGCATTAACCTAAATGACTGGTATAACTATATCTTACTAAAGTTCTGACTAGTCTAACAATATTTCTTCTGTGCTGGTCATGTAAATGCCGGTAGTTCCAATTATTCAGGAAGAATACATTAAACTAGTATCATATTCTTAATACTATTTTCAAGCAGCAATAGCCTAACCTGGTATCTTTAATGAAATCGACCTCAAAGAAATGTGGTCAGATTTCCATACTAAGGAAAGAAACAAAAAGACAAATAAACAACACCTGATACAATAACAGAAATAATATTTGTTTCATGGTTCATATTACTCAGAATAAAAGAAGTTGAATAAACTATATATAGTACATAATCTGGATACTATTTTGAAATTTCCATCTTAATTACCTGATTATTAAACCTACAGTTATTTTTTTTTGTTAGTACCTTTGATAGAACTGAGTTCTAGGAGAATTAAGCAACAAGATTTTGCTTTTATTAAGACTTTACTTTTTTAGAGTAGTTTTAGGTTCACAGCAATATTGAAGAGATTTACCATATCCCACTTTGCCCCCACACATGCATAGTCCCCCTCATTATTAACAGACCCCACCAGAGTGATACATTTTTTAAATTGATGAACCTACACTGGTATATCATAATCACCCAAAGTCCATAATTTACATTATGGTTCATTCTTGGTGTTGTAAATTTTATGATTTTAGACAAATGTATAATGATACCTTATACATCATTATGTTACACAGAGCATTTTCACTTCCCTAAAATATTCTGTGCTCCACCATTCTTTTCTTCCCCTGTAAACTTGTAGAAACCACTGATGTTTTTAGCATCATGACAGTTTTGCCTTTTCCATGTCATAGAGTTGGACTCATATAGTATATAACCTTGTAATATTGACTTGTTTCATTTAGTAATAAGTATTTAAGGTTCTTCCATATCTTTTCATGGCTTGATGGCTCGTTTTTTTAAGTGCTGAATAATATTCCATTTTCTGGATGTACCATAGTTTATACATTCACCTACTGAAGGATGTCTTGGTTACTTCCAAGTTTTGGCAATTATGAACAAAACTGTTATAAATATCTGCATGTAGGTTTTAATGCGTACATAATTTTAGGTAAATACCAAGGAATGTGATTGCGGGATCACATGGTAAAAGTATGTTTAGTTGTGTAAAAAACAGCCAAAGTATTTTCCAGAGTAGCCATAATATTTTGCATTCCTACCAGCAATGAATTAAAGTTCCTGCTGCTGCAAGCCCTCACCAGTATTTGGCATTCTGGTGTTCTGGATTTTGGCCATTCTAATAGATACATAGCTGTATCTCATTGTTTCAATTTGAAATTTTCTGATGATATATGGTATGGAGCATCTTTTCATATGCTTATTTGCAATATGTATAGCTTCTTTTGTGAGGAGACTATTAAGTTCTTTGACCTACTTTATAATTGAGTTGTTTATTTTCCTATTGTTGAGTTTTAAGAGTTCTTTGCATATTTTGTATAACAGTCCTTTATCGGATGTGTCTTTTGCAAATATTTATCCCAGTCTGCAGCTTGTCTTCTCATTGTCTTGACATTGTCTTTTTCAGAGAAGTCTTTACTTTTAATGAAGTCTAGCTTATTAATTATTTCTTCCACAGATCATGTCTTTGGTATTGTATCTAAAATGGCATCACCATATGCACCATCATCTAGATTTTTTCCCATGTTATCTTCTAAGAGTTTCATAGTTTTGTGTTTTACATTTAGGTCTGTGATCCATTTTGAGTTAATCTTTGTGAACGATATAAGATCTGTGTCTATATTCACTGTTTTGCATGTGGATGTCTAGTTATTCCAACACCTTTGGTTGAAAACACTATTTTTGCTGCATTGTACTGCCTTTGCTCCTCTTCAAAGATAATTCACTATATTTATGTGGGTCTATTATTGCACTCACTTTCTGGCCCCTTAAAATATTTGTCTAATCTTTCACCAATACCTTGCTGTCTTTATTACTGTAGCTATAAAATAAGTCTTGAAGGTGAGTAGTGTTAGTCCTCCAACTTTGTTCTTCTCCTTCAATATTGTGTTGGCTATTCTGTTTTTTTTGTTTTGTTTTGTTTTTGATTTTTTTCATCTCCATATAAACTTTCAAAGCACTGTAATGAAAGCCACAAAATAACTTGCTGAAATTTTTATTGATATTGCTTTGAATCTATAGATCATTTGGGGAAGAATGGGCATCTTGACAATATAGAGTCTTTCCATCCATCAACATGGAATATCTCTCCTTTTACTCCTGGTAAAAATGCTGTGAAAATTGTTAAAATGACAACAAAAAATTAGAATATTATATAAACTTAGTTGATAAAGCAGTGGCAGGTTTTGAGATGACTAACTGCAATTTTTAAAGAAGTTCTACTATGGTAAAACACTATCAAACAGCATTGTATGCTATAGAGAAATTGTTCATGAAAGGAAGAGTCAGTCAAGGCAGCAAACTTTATTGTTGTCTTATTTTGAGAAATTGACACAGCCACTCCAACATCCACTAATCACCACTTTTATCAGTCAGCAGCCATCAACATGGAGGCAAGACCCTCCTCCAACAAAAAAATTATGACTCACTGAAGGCTCAGATGTTGATGAACATTTTTTAGCAAAAGAGTATTCTTTATTAAGGTCTGTACACTTGCTTTTGTGTGTGTGTGTGTGTGTGTGTGTGTGTGTGGTACGCGGGCCTCTCACTGTTGTGGCCTCTCCCATTGCAGAGCACAGGCTCTGGACATGCAGGCTCAGTGGCCATGGCTCATGAGTCCAGCCTCTCCACAGCATGTGGGATCCTCCCAGACCGGGGCATGAACCCGTGTCCCCTGCATCGGAAGGAGGACTCTCAACCACTGCGCCACCAAGGAAGCCCTGTACACTTGCTTTTTAGAATTAATGCTATTAAACACTTAATAGATTACAGTATAGTGTATACATAACTTTTACATGTACTGGGAAACCAAAGAATTCATGTGACTCACTTTATTCTGATATTTGCTTTATTGAAGCGGTCTGGAACCAAACTAACAATATCTTCAAAGTATAATATAATGTATATAATTATTATATATTATAATTAATATAATATAATATAATATAATATAGCTTGGAGATATTGTGGGTTTGGTTCCAGATCACTTCAATAAAGCAAATATCACAATAAAGGTGTATATACATACATACACATATATATATATATATAAATCATTTATACATAAGAATACACATATACATGTATAATCAAATACATTGTTGTTATTATTATTTTGAACAAAGTGTTATCTACTATCTATTAACTGTTATCAGTTAGAAGTTTTTGTTTTCTTGCAAGGCAAGTCTAATAGCAATAAATTCCCTAAATTTTTGTTTGTCTGACAAAGTATTTTTTTTCACTTTTGATGGGTAATTTGGTGGGGTACAAAATTTTAGGTTGGTGATGTTCTTTTCCTCTCAACACTTTAAATATTTATTAATCCTTTATATCCTGTAGTTTATAAATGATACACCTATAAGTAGGGTTTTTGTCATTTATCTGTCTTGATGTTCTCTGAGTTTAGTGGATCTGTGGTTTGGTGTCTGACATTAATTTGAGGAAATTCTCAGTTATTGTTTTAAATATTTCTTCTGTTCCTTTTTCTCTTCTCCTTTTAGTATTCTCATTGCACGTATTTTACATATTTTGTATTTATCGAAATATTTTTGGATATTGTTGTGCTGCTTTCAAATTTTGTAATCTTTGTTTTTAGAATTGTATTAATGTATTGCATCTCAGAGAGTCTTTTCTCAGGCTTGTTCTGTCAACTAATGAGCCCATCAAAGGCAACCTTCATTTCTGTCACAGTGTATTATAATTTTTTTGCATGTCTTTTTAGTTCTTAAGATTTCCATTTTTCTGTTTGCATTGTCTATCTCTTTTTGTGTGCAGTGTACTTTATCCATTAGACTGTTTAGCATATTAATCATGGTTGTTTAAAAATCCTGATATGATAATTCCAATATCTCTGTCATGTCTGGTTCTGATGCTTCTTCTTTCACTACATATTGTGTTTTTTGCCTTTTGGTATGCCTTGTAATTTTTTCTTGATAGCCAGACATGATGTACCAGGTAAAAGAAACTAATGTAAATAAGCCTTTAGCAATGTGACGGTAAGGTGTGGGGTGAGGTGTTCTACAATCCTATGAGTTGGTCTCAGCCTTTCAGTGCACTTATGCCTCTGGACTGTGAAATTTACAAGCTTTTTTTTCTTACCTTTTTTCTCCCTTATTAGGTGGGACAAGATGGCTAGAGTGGCTGGAATTGGGTATTTCCCCTATCCCTGTTGGTAGACTAGATCCCGCTGGAGTTGGATATTTCCTTTCCCTCAGGTCGGTTAGACTCGGATAACACACTGGCAGGCTAGGCTCTGGTTAACTAGTTTCCTCTTAAGAGGAAGCCTTGTTAAGAACAGAGTGTTTTGGAGGATCAGCTCAAGATGGTGGAATAGAAGGATGTTCGCTCACTCCCTGTTGCAAGAGCACCAGAATCACAAATAACTGCTGAACAATCATTGACAGGAAGACACTGGAACTCAACAAAAAAGATACCCCATATCCAAAGACAAAGGAGAAGCCACAATGAGATGGTAGGAGGGGCACAATCACAATAAAAACAAGTCCCATAACCACTGGGTGGGTGACACACAAACTGGAGAACAATGGTACCAACAGAAGTCCACCCACTGTAGTGAAGGCTCTGAGCCCATTAGGTTTCCCAACCTGGGGGTCTGGCAATGGGAGGAGGATTCCTAAAGAAACAGACCATGAAGGCAAGCAGGATTTGATTGCAGGAGTTTGACAGGACTGAGGAAAACAGAGACTCCATTCTTGGAGGGCACACACAAAGTAGTGTGAGCATCAGGACCCAGGGGGAAGGAGCAGTGACCCCATAGGCGAAAGAACCAGACCTACCTGCTAGTGTTGGAGGGTCTTCTGCAGGGGTGGAGGGTGGCTGTGGCTCACTTTGGGGACAAGGACACTGGCAGCAGAAGTTCTGGGAGGTACTCCTTGGTGTGACCCCTCCCACAGTCTGCCATTAGCCCCACCAAAGAGCCTGTAGCCTCCAGTGCTGGGTAGTCTTAGGCCAAACAACCAACCAGGAGGGAACTCAGACCCACCCAGCAGCAGGAAAGCAGATGAAAGTTTTACTGAGCCCTGCCCACCAGAGCAACAACCAGCTATACCCACCACCAGTCCCTCCTATCAGGAATATTGCACAGTCCTCTTACATAGGCTCATCCACCAGAGGGCAGACAGCAGAAGCAATAAGAACTACAATCCTGCAGCCTGTGGAACAAAAACAACATTCACAGAAAGACAGACAAAATGAAAAGGCAGAGGATTATGTACCAGATGAAGGAACAAGACAAAACCCCAGAAAAACAGCTAAATGATGTGGTGATAGGCAACATTACAGAGAAAGATTTCAGAATAATGATAGTGAAGATGATCCAGGACCTCAGAAAAAAAATGGAGGCAAAGACCAACAAGTTGCAAAATATGTTTAACAAAGACCTAGAAGAATTAAAGAACAAACAAACAGAGATGAACAATACAAACACTGAAATGAAAAATACACTAGAAAGAATCCATAGCAGAATAACAGAGGCAGAAGGACGGATAAGTGACCTGGAAGACAGAATGGTGGAATTCACTGCTGCAGAACAGAATAAAGAAAAAAGAACGAAAAGAAATGAAGACAGCCTAAGAGACCTCTGGGAGAACATTAAATACAACAACATTCGCATTATAGGGGTCCCAGAAGGAGAAGAGAGAGAGAAAGGACCAGAAAAAATATTTGAAGAGATTATAGTTGAAAACTTCCCTAACATGGGAAAGGAAATAGCTACCCAAGTCCAGGAAGTGCAGAGTTCCAAACAGGACAAACACAAGGAGAAGCACACTGAGACACTTAGTAATCAAATTGATAAAAATTAAAGAAAAATAAAAATTATTAAAAGCAACAAGGGAAAAGCAACAAATAACATACAAGGAAACTCCCACAAGGTTAACAGCTGATTTCTCAGCAGAAACTCTACAAGCCAAAAGGAAGTGGCATGATATATTTAAAGTGATGAAAGGGAAAAATCATCAACCAAGATTACCCAGCAAGGATCTCATTCAGAATTGACAGAGAAATCAAAACTTTTACAGACAAGAAAAGCTAAGAGAATTCAGCACCACCAAACCAGCTCTACAACAAATGTTAAAGGAACTTATCTAGGGAGGAAACACGAGAAGGAAAAGACCTACAAAAACAAACCCCCCAAAACTAAGAAAGTGATCATCGGAACATACATATTGATAATTACCTTAAATGTGAATGGATTAAATGTTCCAACCAAAAGACAAAGGCTTGCTGAATGGAGACAAAAACAAGACCCATATATATGCTGTCTACAAGAGACACACTTCAGACCTAGGGACACATACAGACAAAAAGTGAGGGGATGGAAAACGATATTCCATGCAAATGGAAATCAAAAGAAAGCTGGAGTAGCAATATTCATATCAGATAAAATAGACTTTAAAATAAAGAATGTTACAAGAGACAAGGAAGGACACTACATAATGATCAAGGGATCAATCCAAGAGTACAATATAACAATTATAAATATATATGCACCCAACATAGGAGCACCTCAATATATAAGGCAAATGCTAACAGCTGTAAAAGAGAAAATCGACAGTAACACAATAATAGTGGAGGACTTTAACACCTCACTTACACCAATGGAGAGAACATCCAGACAGAATGATAATTATGAAACACAAGCTTTAAATGACACATTAGACCAGATAGATATAATTGACATTTATAGGACATTCCATCAGAAAACAGCAGATTACACTTTCTTCTCAAGTGTACATGGAATATTCTCCAGGACAGGTCACATCTTGGGTCACAAATTAAGCATCAGTAAAGTTAAGAAAATTTAAATTATGTCAAGCATCTTTTCAGACCACATGTTATGAGATTAGAAGTAAATTACAGGGGAAAAAATGTAAAAAACACAAACACATGGAGGCTAAACAATACGTTACTAAATAACCAAGAGATCACTGAAGTAATCAAGAGGAAATCAAAAAATATGTAGAGACAAATGACAATGAAAACATGATGAGCCAAAACCTATGGGATTCAGCAAAAGCAGTTTTAAGAGGGAAGTTTATACCAATACAATCCTACCTCAAGAAACAAGAAAACATCTCAAACAATCTAACCTCACACCTAAAGGAACTAGAGCAAGAGGAACAAACAAAACCCAAAGTTAGTGGGAGGAAAGACATCAGAAAGGTTAGAGCAGAAATAAATGAAATAGAAACAAAGAAAACAATAGCAAAGATCAATAAAACTAAAAGCTGGTTCTTTGAGAAGATAAACAAAATTGGTAAACCTTTAGCCAGATTCACCAAGAAAAAGAGGGAGAAGACTCAAATCAATAAAATTAGAAATGAAAAAGGAGAAATTACAATGGACACCACAGAAACACAAAACATCACAAAAGATGACTACAAGCAACTCTATACCAATAAAATGGACCACCTGGAAGAAATGGACAAATTCTTATAAAGGTATAACCTTCCAAGACTGAACCGGGAAGAAATAGAAAATATGAACAGACCAATCACAAGCACTGAAATTGAAACTGTGATTAAAAATCTTCCAACAAACAAAAGCCCAGGACCAGTTTGCTTCACAGACTAATTATGTTCAAACATTTAGAGAAGAGCTAACACCCATACTTCTCAAACTCTTCCAAAAAAGTGCAGAGAAAGAACACTCCCAACCTCATTCTATGAGGCCACCATCATGCTGATACCAAAAGCAGACAAAAATACTACAAGAAAAGAAAATTACAGACCAATATCACTGATGAATATAGATGCAAAAATCCTCAGCAAGATACTAGCAAAGAGATTTCAACAACACATTCAAAGGATCATACACCATGATCAACTGGGATTTATCACAGGGATGCAAGGATTCTTCAATATATGAAAATCAATTTGATACACCATATTAACAAATTAAGGAATAAAAACGATATGATCATCTCAATAGATGCAGAAAAAGCTTTCAACCAAATTCTACACCTATTTGTGATTAAAAACTCTCCAGAAAATGGGCATAGAAGGAACTACCTCAACATAATAAAGTCTATATATGACAAACACACAGCAAATATCATTCTCAATGGTGAAAAACTGAAAGCATTTCCTCTAAGATCAGGAACAAGACAAGGATGTCCCCTCTCATCACTTCTATTCAACATAGTATTGGAAGTCCTAGCCATGGCAATCAGAGAAGAAAAATAAACAAAAGGAATTCAAATTGGAAAAGAAGTAAAACTGTCACTGTTCACAGATGACATGGTACTTATACATGGATAATCCTAAAGATGCCACCAGAAAACTACTAGAGCTAATCAATGAATTTAGTAAAGTTGCAGGATACAAAAATAATACACAGAAATCTCTTGCATTCCTATACACTAACAATGAAAGATCAGAAAGGGAAATTAAGGAAATAATCCCATTCACCATTGCAACAAAAAGAATAAAATACATAGGTATAAACCTACCCAAGGAGGTAAAAAAACCTGTACTCAGAAAACTATAAAACACTGATGAAAGAAATCAAAGATGACACAAACAGATGGAGAGATATACCATGTTCTTGGATTGGAATAATCAATATTGTGAAAATGACTATACTACCCAAATCAATCTACAGATTGAATGCAATCCCTGTCAATTTACCAATGGCAGTTTTTACAGCTCTAGAACGAAAAACCTTAAAATTTGTATAGAGACACAAAAGACCCTGAAGAGCCAATGCAATCTTGAGGGAAAAAAATGGAGCTGGAAGAATCAGACTCCCTGACTTCAGACTATACTACAAAGCTTCAGTAATCAAGACAATATGGTTCTGGCACAAAAATAGAAATATAGATAAATGGAACAGGATAGAAAGCCCAGAGGTAAACCCATGCACCTATGGTCAACTAATCTATGACAAAGGAGACAAGGATATACAATGGAGAAAAGACAGTCTATTCCAAAAGTGATGCTGGGAAAACTGGACAGCTACATGTAAAAGAAGGAAATTAAAACACTCCCTGACACCCTGTACAAAAATAAACTCAAAATGGTTTAAAGACCTAAATATAAGTCCGGACAGTATAAAACTCTTACAGGAAAACATAAGAAGAACACTCTTTGACATAAATCACAGCAAGATCTTTTTTGACCCACCTCCTAAAGTAATGGAAATAAAAACAAAAATAAACAAATGGGACCTAATGAAACCTAAAAGCTTTTGCACAGCAAAGGAAACTATAAACAAGATGAAAAGACAACCCTGAGAATGGGAGAAAATATTTGCAAACGCGTCAATAGACAAAGGATTAATCTCCAACATATATAAACAACTCATGCAGCCCCATATTAAATAAAACAAACAACCCAGTCAAAAAATGGCAGAAGACCTAAGTAGACATTTCTTCAAAGAAGCCATACAGATGGCCAAGAGGCACATGAAAAGCTGCTCAACATCACTAATTATTACAGAAATGTAAATCAAAACTACAATGAGGTATAACACTGGTCAGAATGACCATCATCAGAAAATCTACAAACAACAAATGCTGGAGAGGGTGTGGAAAAAAGGGAACCCTCTTGCACTGTTGGTGGGAATGTAAATTGATACAGCCACTAGGGAGAACAGTATGGAGGTTCCTTAAAAAACTAAAAATAGAATTACCATATGACCCAGCAATCCCACTACTGGGCATATACCCAGAGAAAACCATAATGCAAAAAGGCACATGCACCCCAATATTCATTGCAGCACTATTTCCAATAGCCAGGTCATGGAAGCAACCTAAGTGTCCATCGACAGATGAATGGGTAAAGAAGATGTGGAATATATATACAATGGAATATTGCTCAGCCATAAAGTGGAATGAAATTGGGTCATTTGTAGAGACGTGGATGGACCTAGAGACTGTTATGCAGAGTGAAGTAAGTCAGAAAGAGAAAAACAAATATCGTATACAAATCCACATATGTGGAATCTAGAAAAATGGTGCAGATGAACCAATTTGCAAGGCAGAAATAGAGACACAGTTGTAGCGAACAAAGGTATGGACACCAAGGGGGGAAAGCAGGGTGGGGGGGTGGTAGTGATGGTTGGATGAATTGGGAGCTTGGGATTGACATATATACACTAATATATATATATATATATATATATATATATATATATATATATATATAACAGGTAACTATTAAGAACCTGCTGTATTAAAAAAATAAATTTAAAAAATAAAAATTAAAAAAAAGTTTGTTCTGGCATTTTTGACAATGGTTCCTTTTCTTGACACCCTGCAGAAGCAGAAGGAGATATTTTCCAATATTTAGTGTTGAGCCAAGTCAAGCTCCTAGAGGTAAATCTCACAATATTTTGGAGGACACTCTATGACTGGGTCCCCTTGGAGTTTTTCACTCTCAGGATTGTCCATACCGAGCTTCTGGGAATTCATAAATTAGAGTTTAGGTTTTTCTACCCTGTCACTGTTTCTTGAGCCAGTTTCTGCTGGTGAGTCTTTGCTCCAGTAAAAAGTGACTCTCTTTATTTGCCTTTCTCTCTCTACAATCTTAGGGAGAGCAGTTTGTCCCGTGTCCTCCCCTCTCTTACAAATCCAAGAAGAGTTGTTGATTTTTCAGTCTGTTCAGTTTTTTACTTGTTGTTAGGACAGAATGGTGACTTCCAAGCTGCTTTCATGTGGACCAGAAACCAGAAATCCTACACTTACTTTTTCAGAAAGACCAAGGCTAAGTGAGTGAGCTGTGAAAACATATGTACTATATTACAGAATCTTCCTCAATTTGCTTATGACTTTTTTCACTTATATATTATTATTATTTTTTATTTTATTTTATTTTTTTTGCAGTACGCGGGCCTCTCACTGTTGTGGTCTCTCCCGTTGCGGAGCACAGGCTCCGGACGCGCAGGCTTAGTGGCCATGGCTCATGGGCCCAGCCGCTCCGCGGTATGTGGGATCTTCCCGGACCGGGGCACGAACCCGTGTCCCCTGCATCGGCAGGCGGACTCTCAACCACTGCACCACCAGGGAAGCCCTATATTAGATTTTTATAACTGGATTTCTACAACGTCTCTATTCTTCCCCATAATAACAACTACAATCCATGATATTTATTCCACCATATCTATCTTTGCCATCATATAAAGCATCCAAGTGAAGAAAGACAAATAGGTAAACACTATTAAACTATGTGACACAGAGAACATTTGATTTTCTCGTTGAAATGTATGCTAAGAGCACACTGATATCAAACCTCAGAAATGAAAGACAACAAGAAAGGCAACAAATTTCTGACAATATCATCTCTTGTTTCATCTGAAATTCAAAGGAAAACTAATATTAGCTCCACTAAGCTAAATTATTAGTAAACCTATGATAAGACACCAAGCTATCTAAACATGATCTGACAGAGTAGATAATGCAAATGACATTCCCAAAATGATTGGATTAATTTTGGCTTAGTTTCTTTATTTGAATAGCTCAGAGGAAAAGATAAGGCAACAAATATCTGCTCTAGGGTATGATATCTGACATTGAATTATCCAACAGAAAAAGAATAGGGCTGACTCTTAGCATCGAAATAAGAGAGGGAAAACTGTTAAACCTTACAGATGAAAATTCTCCAGGAACTTAGAGAGTGGTATAGAGAGGCAGGTAAGGAACTGTCAGAAAGAAATTATTTTGTGGCAAGTAGTAGTTCTACAAAATGTATTTTGATATCTCTTAGGATTAGTGATTAAGGATTAGTTCCTTTCATTCATTTATTTATTCACTTATTCACTCACTCATTCATTTATTCACTTGAGAAATATTCACAGAAAATGGCTTAATTGCCCCTCAGTGATCACCTGGCATTTACTCTTCTTTGTAACCCTAGTATGGAGCACAGTGGCTGACCTATACAGGTTTGAGCAAACATCTGAAGGAAATGAGGAACTAAAGTATATGATGTACTCACTGTAAGCTAGATTTCAAGGAAAGGTGTTCTAAAACTTTCTTTCATTCAATATTTAACTAACATAGTACCCAACAGAGAAGAGGGAAAAAGGCTAAACATACATTTTTGGCACTATATGAGTGCAAGCTTGAATGATTAAACTAGAGATTCATTACTAGTTCTATCTTTATTCTCTTTGTTAATTCCATAACATACTACATTCTTAGATTCTGCTAGATACATACATCTATTCTCAATTTCAATACCACAAGGAAAGTCCATCAAGCTGGAAAATATGAGCCATTAGTCACTTTGTACTTCACAAGATCACAGGGCAACACACCTAATGAAAATGATCAAGAATAACTTGAAAGAATGAAAATTTTAAATAGTAAAGCCATGCTTATCTAAGACCTGTTTTCTTTAGTGTTGGGCTTATGTTTCATAGGTTTTAAGCCTACTACTATATACTTATATGTACAACACCTTTGGTGCATGATTGAAATGAGAAGCTTGGGAAAATTAATCTATGTAATTGTATGAAATGAGCTTACAGTCATTTTAAAAGTTCAGAGCCAATCAATTTAATATGGATATGACTGCCCTGTAAATTCTAAAATAGAAATGTATTATGACCAATGAGTATATTTCACATGGATCAATTCTGCCTTCAGGTAAGTATGCCTAACTTTACTTCTACTAGAAGCATGAGTATGGTAAAATTGACCTATATAGTATATTCTTTCAATATGAGCACAACTCACAATGTATAATATTTCATCTTAAAGTTAATAAAGAGAAACTTATTTTACTTTCTTTAGTATCAGACCTTATTGGGTAAGACCCAATAGTATCTCAACTCAGCTTGGTTTTTGTTTGTTTGCTTGTTGCTTTCTTTATGAAATTAATCTTTCTTCTCACATAAGTGGAAGTGAAATAGAAAGAAAATTCTAAAAATGAATTGTAAATGTTACAAAAGGAAGAAATATATGTACCTTTGGTTTGATTACATTGTAACTATTAACATCTTTCATCACTCTCTCTCTCTCTCTCACACACATACACACACACAGACACACACACACATCAGGAGATTAGTCTCAATGCCAAGGTGTAAAATGCATATGAGTCACTTCCATAAGTTTCCATTATGATTTATGTTTAGCATTTATGAAACTGGAAAATAAATTTTTGAGTTTATAATAGGTAAAACATCTATCTCTCTACAAATTTAACTAGTTAAAAGTGGAAAATACTGCATTAGAAGTTGTGATGGCTAGTTTTATGTGTTAATATGGCTTGGCTATAGCACTGAGTTATATAATCAGACACTAATCTAGGTATTGCTGTGATGGCTGTTTTGTATGACATCCAAAATCAGTTGCCTTTAAGTAAATAAAATTCACAGTCAATAATGTAAGTTTTTTATATATATATAATTATAAATATATATGTATATTTTATATATATAGTCATGGATGTGGGGGGTGTACATACACACACACACACACACACACACACACATTCATGACAAAATAAGGAGAAATACTCACAACAGTTACTCTTCCAGGTTATGTAACTGGCCACATGGTAAGTATAACTACCTTCATCTACTAGCCATTCTGTATTCCCATGGCCTTCTCCAAGCACCTTAACTGGTCCTGGTTCTTTACCTGGTAGAGTGACCCAAACCTTCATCCTAAAAGATTGGTGCCATTAATAGTCCTGTCTAGACTAGGTTGCTGTGGTTTTCCATTGACCTTAATATATTAAGGGCATGGTAATAATAATATATTAAGGGCATGGTAATAATAATAGACACCCTAAGAGATCTCCTGTATTTCAGACACACTCTTCCTTGCCTCTATTATGGAGTAGTTCAATTTCTTCTTGGTAGTTGGGATCCATCACCTCCAGCAGCACAGTAATTCCCTTCTTTGCTGTTGATTCAGTGGCATGAGGAGCCTAAAGTGGTCAGGCAGTTGTCTTAAATTCCAGTTCAATGGAATCATTGTTGTCTCTACTAGTAGAAGCATTTTTCCCTTCAGAGCAAAAACCTCTAGGACAGAAGAACATAAGGTCCTGGAGAAAAGGAAGCAAAATTTTGCTAGTGTGTCACTAAGGGATCACAGTGAGTGGTGCCATTCCTACTTCCACTCCTTGATTCCTGGACCTGTGAATCCCAGCTATTGGAGAAACAACACCATATTTTTGATGCTGATTCAGAGCATACACAGCCTTCTGGAGAATACTGCCCGGTACTTCAAAGTATTGGCACCTAGTTGGCACTGTAACTGAGTCTTTAAAAGGCCATTCCACCATTGTATCAAGCCAGCAGCTTCAGGATGGTAAAGGACATGGTAACACCAGTGAGTTCCACGGGCCTATTACTACACTTCATTTGTTGTGAAGTGACTTTCTTGATCAGAAACAATGCTGTGGGATTTCCCTGGTGGCACAGTGGTTAAGAATCTGCCTGCCAATGTAGGGGACACGGGTTTGAGTTCTGGTCCAGGAATATCCCACATGCCGCGGAGCAACTAAGCCCGTGCGCCACAACTACTGAGCCTGCACTCTAGAGCCCATAAGCCACAACTACAGAAGCCCACGTGCCTAGAGTCCATGCTCTAGGCTTCTCTTGTTGCTCTAGGCAACAAGAGAAGACACCACAATGAGAAGCCTACGCACCGCAACGCAGAGTAGCCCCTGCTCTCCACAACTAGAGAAAGCCCGTGCGCAGCAACCGAGACCCAATGCAGCCAAAAATAAATTTATAAAAAAAGAAACAAGAAACAATGCTGTGTATAATACCATGACAGTGGAAGACATTCTGTAAGTCAGTGGATAGCAGTTTTGGAAGAGGCATTATGAGTAGGGAAGGAAAATCCATATTCAGGGTAAGTGTCTGTTCCAGTAAGAACAAAATGATGCCCTTTCCATGATGAAAGGGGTCCAATGTAACCAACCTGCCACCAGTAGTTAATTAATCACGCTGGGGAATGGTGCCATACTGGAGACTCATTGTTGGTTACTGATGCTGGCATTGGATACTCAGTGGTGGCTGTAACCAAGTCAGCCTTGATGAAGTCCATGTTGCTGAGTCAATGCATAAGAGAAGCCTCTTCCACAGGAAAAGAAAACTCATCAGAATGTAGGAGCTCAATGTCTCCAAGTTCATCAGGGTCTCCCACAAGTCCCAAATCCAACTTTTAGTATCCCATTTCTTCCCAATCAATGTCTTCACATTAACTCTAAACATCCTACAAGGCTGAGAATTCAATTTGCATTGTAATTCAGACAGTAGGAGGATGAGATTCTTGGTTTGATTTTCAGCAATCTCGTTCCAGCAGCTATAGGAAATAAGGGTTTCCTTCATGGTACACATAGAAATTTTCAGGTCATTTATGCAGTGCTTGAGTTGGGAATTCAAATCCGTGCACTCATCTTTTTCTTTCCCTACTTTGTCCAGCAACATTAGGAGCAACTAGCCAATATCACTTCACTAGTTAGCTTGTCAAAAGTGTTCCAAAGTATCATATACACAGTCACTCAGATCCTTACTTCTTGTAAGTGGTTGATTAGGAGTATCTAACGGTGATATTTTGTGTATCTATATTGTCAGATTATGCCATGGTCCATGAGTGTTCTCTTTACTACTAGAAAGAGTCATTAGCACATTTAAATATAATCAGATTAGAGAGCCGTTTCCAGAAACCCCAGAACCCAATTTAAAAAAACTCATCTTTAAAATTCTGTCTCTCTAGAACCACTCTGGGTACCAAAATCTGTATTAGTCAGGGTTCTCCTGAGAAACAGAATTAATTGTATACATACAATTATATATATATATATATATATATATACACACAATTCTATAATATATATACTATTCTGTTTTTCTTTCTCTGGAGAACCCTGACTCCCTGACTGATAGAACTTTTGGTACTGGGAAATGAGGTGCTACTGTAACAATAATGAAATTGTGGAAGTGGCTTTGGAATTGGGTAATAAGTAGAAGCTGGAAGAATTTTGAGGCACATAATAAAAAATGCTTAAATTGTGTTGAAGAGAACATTGGTAGAAATATGGATGTTAAAGGTGATTCTGGTGAGAGTTCAGAAGGAAATGAAGAATATGGTAAAGAGAATTTCTATTATCTTAGAGAATACATATATCACCATGAACAGAATGTTGATTCGAATATGGTGTTAAATGAGTTTCTGGTGAGATTTCAGAAGGAAGTGAGGAGCGTGTTATCGGACACTGGAGGAAAGGCAATCTTCATTTTAATGTGGCGAAAAACTTGGCTTAATTGTGCTCTGCTGTTAGTGGGAAGATAGAACTTCTAAGTAAGTTCTGAGACATATAGCTGAGATTTCCAAGCAAAGTGTGGAATGTACAGCCTGCTTTCTCCTTGTTCCTTGCTTACAATAAAGTGTGAGAAGAATGAGATAAACTGAGAACAGAACTGTTAAGCAAAAAGGAACCAGACTTGATTATTTGGAAAATTCTTAGCATGCCCAGTTAGCATTTTCTGGGCTAAGTGTGTGACTGCACAAACTTTTCCTGAAGAAATTATGCCTGTGACTCATGGATCCAATCCAGTCAACCATCTCAGTAGAAGCCAGGAATAGAGGTGGGTTATCCAGTTCTGTAATGGCATGGATCCCCTTGACATACATGGAAGAACTGACAAGGTTTTTGAGAACGTTATATCAGAAGGAACACTGCAAGCTGTGACTGAAGGAGCCAGAGACAGGATGAAATGCAGAAAGGCTATCAGATTTCAGAGATTCTACTGGTAGAAACAGACTGATAGAAATATTCACACATGAGCTCTTCTTCAAGAAAAAGAATGACTATCAGGGCAGAGTCATGGGTGCAGAGGCAGAGAAGCTAGAGACAGGAACAGAGGCAGGGCCTGGCAGGGCTTGGCAGGGCCTCCTTGGGCCCAAAGGGTAGATTTGGTAAAAGAAGTTTATTTTTCAGGCTACAAAAACTAGTGGACTCTTCCCTTCTGGGTTTCAGATTTGCTTGAGACTACTGACTTATTTATTCCTTCCAATTTCTCCCTTTCATAATGGGAATGTCTATCCTTTGCTTGTACTATCATTGTATTTGCAAACAGATAACTTGTTTTCTGTTTCACAGGTCCACAGATGATGAGGAATTTTGTCCCAAGGTGAATCATACCCAGAGTCTCACACATACCTGATTTAGTGTGCTTAAATGAGATTTGGAATTTTTGACTTGATATTTAGATGAGATTTTAGAGTTAATGCCAGAATGGTTTAAGACTGTTGGGGATGTTGGGATGGGATGAGTATATTTTGTATTTTGTATTCTTGTGTGAGAAAGATGTGAATTTTGGGGGGTAGAGAGCATACTGTACTAGGTTGAACAGTATCCTCCCAAAATCCATGCCTACGTGGAACTCAGAATATGATCTTGCTTGGAAATAGAGTATCTGTAGGTGTAATGAAGTTAAATGAGATTATACTAGATTTGGGTGGGCATTAAATCCAAAGATTGGTGTCCTTATAAGGAGAAAAAGAGTTGGACAACCACAAAAACACACAGAGGGAAGAAATCCACATGAAGACTGAGGCAGAGATTGGAGTGATGCAGCCACAAACCAAGGGACAACAAGGATTGCTGGGACCACTGAAGCAAGGAGGAGGTGAGGATGGGTTCTGCCCTAGAGGTTTCAAGAGAGAAAGAGCTCTGCTGACACCAGGATTTCAGACTTCTTGCCTCCAGATCCATAAGAAAATAAATTCCTGTTGTTTTAAGCCAGTTTGTGTAATTTTATTATAACAGCATAGGAAACTAAAAAAGAAGGTGTAAGTCTGTAAACAATTTTAACAATTTTACTCAAATAACATTTCTGTTTACAATAAGTCTGTAAACAATTTTAACAATTTTAACAATTTTACTCAAATAACATTTCTGTCAATGGTGAGAATACACACACACATAAATTGATTCTAATTTCAGATTAAGATATATATATATATATATATATATACATTTACAGATAAATATGTAGATACATCTTAATCTACAATCAGAATCAACTAATCCATACAACATGGCCTTGTATTTCTTTCTTAGTTTCTTGGAAATGTAATCATTGTCAACAAAAGACTTGTCAGTTTCTCATCTTTTCAAAGAGGATTGGAGAATACAAACTTCCTGTGGGTGAGATAAGTTCATTCATCTTACAAAAAGCAATAGAGAATGCATCCTAATGTAACACACATCATAAAGTATTTAAACAACTTTACTGCAGCATTCAAAATACAAATATGAGCAGTCATTCTTTTCCCTTTTTCCTCCTCCTCTCTCCCATATTATCTGGGTTTACTGAAGTTACAGTTTTAAGACTGGGAAGTGTGACTAGGGAAAGGTGTGTTCCCCGCCACCCCCCCACCCACCCCCCACCCCCGGCAATTCTTCAAATGTGTCAGTATCATAAAAGACAGAAAGGCTGTAGCAATGTTCCAGACTCAAGGAGACTAAATAGAGACAACAGCTAAATGCAATATACTTGGATCCTAGGTTGGATTCTGTACTGGAGGGGTTTAAAATAAGTTTTAAGGACACTACATGTCAATTGACATAACTGGAATATGGATATTAAAGTCTTTCATAGATGTTAAAGTTAATGATTATATATACCAGATAGAGTACTGGTTTCCTTCCTTCCTCCTTTTCCTGTCAGAAGTTTTTCAAAAATTAAAGAAGTTTTAGCCCCACAATGAATTTTTGAAGGCTTTATTTCTTCATAAAAAATGAATTTACCAAAACGTTATGAAACATTACTTTAAAAAGTTAATGGAGTGTAATCTGTAAAAATGTTGAGTAGCTATGTTGTACACATGAAACTAGCATGATGTTGTAAATCAACTAAACTTCAATTTTAAAAAAAAGTTATAAAAGTATTGTAACGATGTTAAATTTGCTAAAGTTGATCATATAAAAGAATGTCTCTCTTAGGAAATACACAAAGAAGTATCTGTAAGTAAAGGCCAGGATGTATGTAACTCACTCAGAAGTGTATGTGTATATGTGTGTGTGTGTGTGCATACATATATATATGAGAGAGAGAGACAGAGACAGAGATAGAGACAGAAAGACAGAGAATTAATTAATATAAAGCTGATGGGGTAAAATGTTAAGGGATGCTGAATCTGTGTTATTGATTGTGTTATCTGTATTATTGTTGGAGAGGAATTCCTTGAACCGCTCTTATTTATTCAGGTAACTCTCATTGGTGGACAGTGGGTGTGGCTCAACTTGCCAGCCCAGAGCCCCGGCGCTGGGTGAGCCCCGGCCCCTCCACCCCCCAATCCCTCCCCAGACCCCTGTACCCCCGATCCCCCTCCATGCCTCCGCCCCCTTCCACGCCCCCCTACCTGGTCCCTTCCTCCTTCACTTCCCCGCCCCTCCCCCCTCTAACGTAAACCCTGCCCACCCCACCCCACCCACCTCACTCCCTGAGGCACCCGCCCTGGGAGACACCACGCAGCCTCATCAGCGTGGCCCCTGTGACCTCACTGAGCGGGTCCCCCCCAGGCGGCGGCACTAGCAATGTCTCCAGGCGGCTGTGTCTTGGGGCGGCGCGGCCTCCGGGCTGCGTGGCCTCCAGCTCAGGAGAGCGCCGAGGAGGAAGCGGTGGCCACGAGCTACTAGCGTCCAGTGGCGCATCAGGTATGGTGGAGCGCCCGACTCCCTCCTCAGTCCCATTCTCCCACTCTCCGCCACCATCCGCCTCCCACGACGCCCCCCTCGACGCTGCAGCCGGCCTTCAGTCCACCCATCTACCTGCGCCGTCTGTCACCATTCCTCCCACCCCATGATCACCACCATCGCCTTCTACCTGTCGCCAGGCCCAGCGCCAAGGATTGGCCACGTGTCACAGATGATGGCCTTAAAGTGCATCCACAAGGAGCTCCTCGACCTGTCCCGCGACCCCCACCCCACCCCCACCCCACCCCCGCCCAGAGCTCAGCAGGGCTAGTGGGGGATGACATGTTCCACTGGCATGCGACCATAATGGGGCCCAATGACAGCCCCTACCAGGGAGGAGTCTTCTTCCTAAAGGTCCAGTTTTCCTCCAATTACCCATTCAAACCACCCAAGATCGCATTCACCACCCGAATTTACCATCCAAACATTAAAAGAAACAGAAACATCTGCCTGGACATCCTTAGATCTGAGTGATCACCAGCACTGACAATTTCCAAAGTATTGTTATCCACTTACTCCCTGTTGTGCGACACCAACGCAGATGATTCTTTGGTTCCAGAAATTGCTAAGATCTACACAAAGGATAGGAGGAAGTATGACAGAATTGCTCGGGAATGGACTAATAAATACGCCATGTAATTTAAAAATAAATGATAATCCCATCACCTTATTAAAGCTGGCAGTTTAATTGGTTATCTTTTGTCAGCTTTCTATGAAAGGAGGGCTCCCCATCCTCTGGGCATATGTGGTAACACCTCCTATGTATCAGGGTGTGTGGAGGTGGTGGAGCAAGTCTGCAGGTGGAAACAAGGGTGGAGGAGGGATTGGTGAGTGGGGGTAAGGTTGGGGGTTTGGGTGAGTGTGAGACCAGTTTTAACTAAGTTTTCGTTATTGATTTAGCATTAGGAAAGCAAGAACAAGGAGGTGGTGGCTTTAGGATAAGGAGAGCAGTTCCACCAACCAGAGAGATAATTTTTAATGTGAGTCTTTTAGAACTGACAACGGTGAGGACAAACAATGAAGATTACAAAGCTAGTCAGGTGTCCACTTTATTCTGAAGAAACTTTGGGTGTTGATTTTGAACAAGATTAGTATTAACCAATATCCTTGTAACTGGGCAAGACCCACGCTCCAGGTCCTCTGCCTGCCTCTTGTCTGCAGAAAAGCCATAGTTTCTCAGGGCTCCCCTGAGTCACAAAAGCCTGACTCAAGAATTAATGATTGAAAGGATGTGACCATGTAGTGACAAAAGTAGCAGTTGGGCCAGGTGAACTGGTAACAATTTAAACAGTAAATCAGCCATGACAGTCATGGAATCCTTAGTTCCTCCCTGAAATACATAGATAACAGTATCTGAGGCAGACACTGAGTTGATTTACAGATGCTAAACCCCCACCAAATGGAGGAAGTTAACTACTTGATGACCATGAGCATGTAGACGCAGACCTAATGGAGCCTGAGGATTGATGTTAACCTCTGTGACACCACCCTGTTACCTCACCATCAACAAATCAGACAATTGTGTGCTGATCATACATCCTGCGACTCCCCTCCTTCATCTTGCTTTTAAAAATGCTTCCCTGAAACCTACTGGGGAGATCAGGTTTTTTGAGCATTAGCTACCCTAGACCCCTTGTCTGGAGCCTTAAAATAAAGGCTGCACTTTCCTTCTCTGCAACCCGGTGTCAGTAGACTGGCTTTACTGCAAGCAGGAGAACAGCCCCAAGTTTGGTTCGGTAACATCCTCTATTTTGAGGTCCATATTTAACTGGCAAAATTAAATGGATTTGGAGTTGTTACAAAATAAAATGATGAGTTTTATTCCCAGTCTTCTCCACCTCCCACTCCTTCAATCCCTATCTTTGTTGTCACTCTGCCTCTCTCCCACTCTGGATTGTAGGCTGCTTCTCAGGACATACCTATTAGCACTCATTTGTCTTACGGTTTCTCAAGAACTGTGTATGGTCTAAGATTTTACCCAGCTTACAGGCCTACATGTGAGCCAATGGAGGCTGGCAGAATGACACAGACTCTTGGGTTAGAGACAGGACTTAGGGCCCAGCAGGCAGCATGAGCTTCACATGACATTAGTTCCCCTTACCCCACAACACTCAACAGGGAGATGTGGAGCAGACCAGGAGGGTGCTGCACCTACAGTGGGTTTGTGTAACAGCCAAGTTACCCCAAGCTAAGGAAACCCCCAATCTTAGAAAGGGAAATTCTACCAAACCTGACCAACTTTTGCCCCAGAAGGAAATGCAATCTTTATTAACCTGCTCAGGAAACAAATCCATCCTCCACCCTGGAAGACCCTCTATCTTCCAAGGCTGTTTGCTATACAAATGTCCTTGAAAGAGTAGTCTAGGACAAATACTGTCACAAGATGTGTAGAAACACCACGGAGAATTGCACCCCAGCAGTCTTAACTGCTTGGATGTATCTGATTGTAAAGGTAAAAATTAATTTTATGAAAATACTTGTGTGTGCTGGAAAAGATCCAATTTTCCCTTTAGAACTTGTACATTCAGGAATGTCTAACCAGTGAAATAAGCAGATTACTTAAAACCTTTAAAAAATACTATAATCCACTCTTTTTAATGGCAGAGAGGGATTAAAATTTTAAGTAAAAACATGAAAATATTAATGGCTTAACATTTAAAAAAATATTTATCAAAATAAGTCAAAAATATTTATCAAAAGTACTAACACCTCAAATATAAAATTTCCTTTTACCTATACATTCAGGCAGTGATGCCAAATAGGAATGTTCTATATCTGTACTATCCAATATAGTAGACACTAGCCGCTGTAGCTATTGACCACTTGAAGTTTAGTGTGATCAGGCAACTGGATTTTTATTCAATTTTCATTAATTTTAAATTAAAATATTAAATTAATTATATTGGAATAGCCATGTACAGCCAGTCACTACTGTATCATGAAAGAAATTGAGGATTTGGTGACATGGGGACATTTTTTCTTTTATCTTTTCTTCCCTAATTATTGATTTAAATTTTTTATGATCAGAGATAGTGTGGAGAAAGAATGGGAGCTCGGAGCAAAAACCTGTGTTCTTATCCAGGCTCCACCAATATCTAATTGTGTGACAATATCTAATTGTGTGACTCTAAATATGTTACCTAACCCCTATGAACCTTAGTTTCTTTTTATTTTAATTTTATTTTTAGTTTTTGGCGGTACACGGGCCCCTCACTGTTGTGGCCTCTCCTGCCACAGAGCACAGGCTCCAGATGCACAGGCCCAGCAGCCATGGCCCACGGGCCCAGCCGCTCCGCGGCATGTGGAATCTTCCCGGACCGGGACACGAACCCGTGTTCCCTGCATTGGCAGGCGGACTCCCAACAGTGGTTGGGAGCCACCAGGGAGGCTCGAACCTTAGTTTCTTCAAATACTAAATAGGAATATTGTCTATAACACTTCCTAGTTTTAAGAATAAGATGATATGTGAAAAACACTTAACCTGTACCGTTGAATACACATTCAATAATTGGAGTTGTATTTATTATTTCACTTCATTATATTTATCCTTTTAGGATAAGCTTGTGCTGGGCTGCCAGCAAGATGATTTCACAGGTCAAGTCTGTACTTCTGATATTCTTAGGATGGCTGGGGGAGAAGGCATGGGCTAAGAGAATCTGTAAGTTTAATTGGGAATTTGGGAATTCATGAAAGGGTGCATTCACAAGGATGTTGGTCACACGAAGTATCCCCCTCTGGCTATTTTTTAGAAATACACACAAGCTTTAGAGTACAAAAAAAATCAATTTGAAGCCTTGTTAAAAATGCAAATTCCTGAATCTCACCTATAGGAGGGCCCAGTAATCTGCATTTGCAATCATTAAAAATGATTTTTAAGCAGGTGAGAAATGAGCACTCTTTAATAGACCATGTAGTTCACTGCACCACTTGAATTATTATTTGTTAACAAAAGAGGGTGAGATTCTGTACTAATGCAGATTGCTAAGATTTAACGTATTTTGACTTACTTACCAGCATACCTCTTCCCCAAGTGATTTTATTTTTTACATAAAAATGTTTTGATTAACTTTACTGGCAATATTCAAACCCATTTATGGTTATAGGCATAGATTAAATACTTCATAGCTTTGCAGATAAGAGAATTTGAGCTATTCAGCCTCATTACAGATTGCATAAAAGGTGGGAATTAAGTGCACTCTTGGATTCATCAAATAATGAATGCAATAAATGTTTAAATTGTTTTGAAAATTTCTGAGTGAGCTCTTAAAGAAATATTGCTTTCCACTTAAAATATCATTCTGAGTTCTCTTTATCTATCACCATTTATTAAAGGAAGTAGCATTTCTTTGCTAAATCTGTGAACATGTAACTCAAGTTATGTTTGGAAGTTCTTCAACAAGATTATTCTAAGAATTTAGACTACAGATTACATTACTATTTTATAAAATTTAAAGGTTCTTGATGGTGGGATAGAACAAATTAATCTTAGATAGTTGAAAGGCAGAACTCTTCGTTACTTACAGTTGCAAACTAGACAAGGCTGCCACACAGGGAGTTGCACCCAGAGACAGAGGACAAGGAACAAGGGGCAACATATGTAGAGCAAGGGGGGGATGGGGTGAGGTAGGTTTCCCAAGTTCCCTGTGGATTGGGTTACCTGAAAAATTTCCCAGGTTCATAGGCCTAAGGGCTGTCCCTGTTGGTGTGGGAGCTTAGTAAACTGCTTGCAAAAGGCAACTGAGAGATTTTAGGCATGACTTCAAAACTGTATTAAGATAGCATTTACAAAATACTATATTACATTAACTTTTTCCCTCCTCCCCCTAAAATTTACCTTAGATAACTGTGTGAATGAAGCATTTAGTGTTTCTAGTAAGGGACCAAAAAGAAGCAGGGATTTCCACACTACAGAAAGAAAATTAAATGTTCATTGAGTGTGTCTTATTTGATGAGCATTTTGTGAAGTGTTAATACATGGCTCCTTTGGTCCTATTCAGCTGGAGATACCAAAAACTACACAATTCTGGCATGGAGATGGGAAGGGAGTACGTTGTTAGGTAATTATACCTCCTTTGAACCTTGACAGATGAGTAGGATTTCACAGGTAGATAAGGGACAAAAAGGGCATCATGGATAGAAGGAACATAGCACAAAGATATAAAAGCATTACAAAGTATATGGTAAACAAGAAATAACTTTTTGTTCATATTCAATATGACTACACCACAAATTATTGGAGAGGCAGGAAGAGGCCTGAATGTGGGTGGTCTTATAGCCTACCTAAAGACAATTACACTTGATCTTATGAGTGATAAAGAACAATTCAATAATTTGAACTGAAGAATGATAAGTTCAGATTTGCATGTTAGAAAAATCATTCTAAGGACAGAATAGAAAACAAATTGCAAGAGACAGGTTAAATACAGAGACCAGATCAGAACGTATTTTGAGAATCCAGATGAGAGATGATTAGGGTCTAAATGAAAGCAGTGTTAATAAGGATGCAGAAGACAGGACAGACAGGAAAGATTTTTCAAATATAAAAGATTAGGATATTGGTTTCATGGCAGCATCTAAGGTACAGTAGGTCAGACAGAAAAACACAAATGTTCTATGTTATCACTTATATGAGAACAAACTAGTGGTTACTAGTATGGAGAGGGAAGGGGGAATGGGCTAGAGAGAAGTATGGGATTAAGAGATACAAACTACCAGGTATAAAATAAATAAACAACAAGGATATATTGTACAGCACAGGGAAAACAGTCATTATTTTGTAATAACTCTAAATGGAGTACAATCTATAAACATATTGAATCACTATGTTGTACACCTGAAACTAATATAATATTGTAAATCGTTTATGTTTCAATTAAAATAAGAAAAAAAGAAAAATAATAAAATTATGATAAAACCTTTAAAAATAGGTTATTTAACATGTAAAGTGTTTATTGTTATTTTTGGAAAAATAGTTTTGAAATTTCTGCTTTAATTTTTAATATGTAAATATCAACACATATGAACCACTTAAATAAAATCTGTTTGGGATTGAATTTTAGCAGAATGTAACACTCCAAATATGCCACTTTACCATGTGGAGCTGAAGGCAATCAAGACCCACCAGAGTCAAGAAAAGTTTTTACCTCCCCCTTAACTGACTAAAAGAAATCAGAAAAGGGAGCTTGTACCAGGAAAAGTGCTACTACAAGAGATAACTTTTTATATCTGAGAAAGTTATCTACATGGCAGGGCAAATATTTATTTACCAAACATTTACTCTTCTCAACTTCCTGTGAATTGCCTTCCTCTCCTTTGAAGCCCCAGACCACTACCCACTTCTCCTTACTCAGGATGGTATATAAGCCTCAATTGCCTGGCTGCCTTTAGTCTCATATCTTTGTGGGACTCCCAGAAGTATGCTTTTAAATTTATGTTTCTGCTGTTAATCTGTCTTTTTATTACAGGATGGTATCAACCAAGAATCCAGAAGGATAGAGGAAAAATTATTCCAGTGCCCACAGGTTCATTAATAATCTTTAAGAGTGTAAAAGAATCCTGAGACCAAAAGTTTGAAATGCACTGATTTTGAATTAATTCCAAGTTTCTGAACTGGTCAACCAGGAGAATGCTGCCTTTTCCTAAAAAAGTGACACAACACAGTAGCAGGTTTGCGGAGGGTAGATCAAGAGTTCAGTTGAGTTGGATATGTTGAATGAATTGATTTTTATGTGAGGCATTTAGATGACTCCTCTATCAATCAGATTATTGGGTATGGGGTCTAGGAAAAAATCTTGAGCTGGGCATATAGTTTTGAAAGTCATTGGCATACAGGCTAAAAGTGGAGTTATTAGCATTTATACAATGGTCCTGATGACACTAGGAAAGCTCTCTCATCTCTTAGAGATTTCTCTAACAAGAAAAATGAAGGAGGAAATGTGCTGTCTTTTAAAAATGAATTAGCACTAGTTTCCTCATAATGCTAGAATACTAATAAGTGACTGCCAGAAGTCATTTCAATGACTGGTTTTCTTTGTTTTCAATTAGCAATTAAAGAACACATTGGTCTGGACTTCCCTGGTGGTCCAGTGGTTAAGACTCTGAGCTTCCACTGCAGGGGGTGGGGGTTAGATCCCTGGTTCGGGAACTAAGATCCCACATGCTGTGAGGCCTAAAAAAATAAAAATCAAGAAAGCATTGGTCTGCTAAGGTATATTATTTGGGTGAAAGAATAACAACTAACATTAAGAAATGAAAGACTCCTTTTAACAATGCAAAAGGGAGTTATTCACCATGAGAACAAAACAAACAAAAATGCCACAGCTACAATTCCCCAGCTCTGCTCTTCGAGCATTCTTAAGGATTTCTAAGTTCAATTACTTGAGCTATCAGTTTTGTCCTCAAGATAAACAAAAAAAGGGACCATGAGCATCAGTGCTATTTTAAGTTGGATTAAAGTAATAGTTGAATCTTTCAATAGCTAGATTACTTTTATCTAGATCATACATGAGGTTTGCTTTCTAAAATTAGATATTGAAGATGAACAGTTCCAACAGAGCAACTATAAATTCTATGAACAAGCAAATAAAGTAAATAAATTATTTTCCAATTCATGGCATTCATGATACAGGAGGATATTGAGAAATTGAATATTTCCTGCCATATCAGTAAACAAAGGATGTCACAGTCATCAGCAATTGCAGCCCTCCAATGTGAGCCCTGAGGGAACTCAAGATATAAAACACAGGGCACCATATAGCTGAGGTGCATATCAAAGGAATAATTTCAGTGAGCCCAGACTCTTGCATCTTCCCATACACAGACAGGTGTATAGTTTTCTTTAATTAAGAAATTAATTAATTTCTTTAATTAACAGAAATCTTTTGATGTTCCTACTACCTGCCTTTTGTTGCAAAACTCCTATACATCCTGGCTCGCCCCCCCCTTGCCCCCTCAGAGCAGTTTTCTCAGGGTTACTTGAGATGCTGCCTCCCAGGCTTGAAGTCCTAAAAATTCCCACCTAATAAAACATAGCTCTCAACTTTTAGGTTGTGAATATTTTTTAAGTCAACAATATGTTACGGAGTCCAAACTAGGGAGATGAGGTGTTGAGGCAAGGAATAGCAACATTATTCGGAAAGCCAGCAGACCAAGAAGATGGCGGACTGTAACCGAGCAAGACCCTATGGGGCCTTCCCCCATATCCTCTGCTTTAGCTCCTCTCTGAAGTACCTAGATAATAGTATTTGATGCAAATTTCCTGAGGTGTTTTGCAGCTATGACCACCCCCTCCACACACACACCAAATGGAAGAACTACTTGATGACTATCAGCACACAGCCCCAGGCCTCCTGGTGCCTAAGGACTGACAAGGTTAACCCCTGTGACACCACGCTGCTGCCTCACCATCAGCCAATCAGATAATCGTTAACAAGCTGATCACGTACCCTGTGACGCCCCCCCCCCCTTCCTGGCCTTTAAAAATGCTTTGCCTAAAGCTTTTGGGGAGCTCAAGGCTTTTCAGGGCATGAGCCACCTCGTCTCCTTGCATGGCCTTGCAATAAACCTTTCTCTGCTTCAAACTGATGTTTCAGTTTGTTTGGCCTCACTGTGTGTTGGGGACACGAATGTGCATTAAAAATTTTGGCCAGCCAGCCAGGAGTTCGTGTCCGTGGCAGGTCAACCCCAGCCTGGGGCATCAAGTTCCCTGAGCCCCAGCAAATATTGGAGTCCATTTCGCTCCTGGGATCTTGGAGGGACTGTCCCCGACAGGCGCAGGTCACCCATGGCATGAGGCTGTTTGGAGCCGAGAAATGTCTGGAGCTGCAGTTCACATTTGGTGTCATTGGGTGAGTCACTTCAGCTTGTGCAGGCTTGTAATTCTCTCCACTCCATTTGGGCTGCTTCCCTTGCGGGAAGTGAGCCACCTGAGGAGTAAGTCGCTCCAGTGTGCACACCAGGAATATATTCCCTCCACAGATTGGATTTTCCTTTATGGGACAAGCCAATTTGTTTGGTTGGGGTACCTTGTTGGAGATGGGAATTGTTGTTGGACTCTACCCGATTTGGAAACCGGTTCATTTGCGAGAGCCGGGCTTGGCCTCCATTGGGGAGTGAAAGGGGAATTCTAGACTACACCTCTTCTGATTTTCTGTCTGTGTGACTGTAACTTAGTTGTTGTTTGTGTTTTTGTGTGTATCGTTTTGGGGTGAGCCACTAATGGTCCATTCTTTTTCAGGAGGCAGGCCTCTCTGGAGCCTCTGTCTGGGAATGGAAGTGGAATTTCTGGGCTACACCTTGTCTGATTCTTTGTTTGCGGGACCATGCGTTGGTTGTTTGTATGTGTGTTAGTACTTGCATTGGCCAGCTGAGACATTTTGGTCAATAACAGGCCTCCTGTGTGACGACACCAGGGTAACCTTCCTTATTGCCTTGGTTTTGCCTGTGGCAGAACATTGGTTAGGACTTTCTTCCTTTTAGGGGCTAGGGAACTGTGAACCTGAGAGACCAATTTGAATTGCTGTTTGCTTGATATTTGATAACACCGGCCATTAATAATTAAGTATGGATGATCAGAGCTCTGTTCCATCTTATCGTCCCCTGGGGTGCTTTTGCAAAACTAAGAGATCTTTAGCTGTGTTCCCTAAATGAAAGAAAATGCTTCAATACTCCCTGAGATCTGGACGGCAAAGGCCCCTAATGGCTTCGCTACTATGTCAAAGTGGGTCTTTTGCAATTGCTTTTGTCTTGGGGGTACGTGTGTGTATGTGAATGGGTGTCTCGGTACCTGAGTCCGAATCCCTTTTTCTCTTCCTGGTTTTGCTGGAAAAGGGGCACGTGAATGTGAGTGGATGATATGTATGTATTTGTTTGTTTAAACTGAGGTGGATATTTGGGAACTGAGAAAAAGTAAAGTTCCCTGGAAATAGCCTGAGATGGCTGGGTTTTGTATAAGTAGTTAGAAGAGGAATTTGCATTTCTCTTCCTGTGCCTTTGAGATATAAATGATCTACCTGGGCTCTCTGGAGCTGATCTAATCAATCTGTGTTGCTTGGAACTGAAGAAAAAAGGGGGCGCAAGAATAATATTCAAAACTGCTGGGAATGTTCCCTCAGCCAAACTTTAATTCATAACTTTCATTAGGGTATGAAAAAACTTACAGTAAAATCTATTAATTATAAAAAGGTGAAAGAGGTGCAATAGGGACAGCACAAAAATCCTTCAGTCATCCAAGGGAGACTAGTGGACACTTTTAGTATACAAAAGTGGATCCCTCCTCCCCCAAGGGACAGGCCCTTTCGGCTATGCCTTTCATAGCCAGTCTATCCCAGACCTCAGACGCAAAATTCAGAAAGCAACTGCTGGTCCTCAGACTCCAATGAATGATTTGTTTCAATTGGCTTATTTGGTTTTCAATAATAGGGATATGGTTGAAAAGGCTGAATGCACCCAGAGAAATATGCAAAAGGCCCATGATGGCAATGGCTTTGACACCTCAGAGACCAACAAAGGGGAAACAAAGTCATCCAAGGAGAAATTTACCTGTATCTTTGAGATGCAAATGTCCTATTTGGTCTTCTCAGGAATCCTCATCTCTGCCATCCTTTTAAAATGCAAATTTTGAAAGGAGGGTAAAGTTATTTAGAAATTGACTTGTCAAGGGTAAATAGAAATTGTAAGTGTTTTTTTTCTGCAAATATTTAGCCATCTAGACAAGTGAGCTTGATTTGTTCCATCCTCCAGAAACCTAATTTTAATCCAACCTTTTGTAAACTGATGAGTTTTACATTGCTGTACCTGACTCAGGGCTGAAATTTTGAAATGAAGACTATGAGGTCTCTCTGTTTGTCTGTGTGTGTTTGTCTATGTCTTTGTCTTTGGATAACATTGCTGAGGTAAATCTGTAAATGAGCACTATTGGCGTAAAGGAAAGTAAGCACTTACAAATCAAACAATTTTAAATACAAGAAAAATTAAGATAAATGAGTTTTAGGTTCACATGAACTGGGAAATATTTAGAATTAAATTAATACCTGGTATTAATGTTTAAGTTTGTTGATATAATTAATATACATGTGTCTTTAGAGTCATCAACATTAAGTATAATACTTTCACTGCACCTAGGTTTAATAGAAATTAAATGAAATCTTATTACACCTGTTGCACATTTTCAACAAAAAAAATAACTTGATATGATGAAACTTTAAAGTAAATGTAACGAGATAAGAGCCTTTAGGTTAACTCTATAGGAATAATTATGTTCTGAAAAATTATCTAAAATAGTCTCTCCAGATTTTGGTAACTATTACTTGCCTCTTGGTTTTCACTAGAAACTAAGGTTTTAAGTGTTGGGGATTCTAATTTAGATATGTAATTAAAGCTACTAAAAATAATAAAACATTTCACTATCCAGTAGGAAAGTGGGATATATATTTTGAGTAAAAAAGGAGTTTTGGTCAGGCTGAGATTAAATTACACTTAATTGGGAAATGAATTTTGTTATTAAAAGTAGACGGGTAGGGCTTCCCTGGTGGTGCAGTGGTTGAGAGTCCGCCTGCCGATGCAGGGGACATGGGTTCATGCCCTGGTCTGGGAGGATCCCACATGCCACGGAGTGGCTGGGCCCATGAGACATGGCCGCTGAGCCTGCGCTCCACAACGGGAGAGGCCACAACAGTGAGAGGCCCATGTACCACAAAAAGAAAAATAATAAATAAATAAATAAATAAAAGTAGATGGGTGCAGGACCAGACTTGGTTCCTCTTTATTAAGAGAACAAGTTTACTTAGAATGCTGCTTTTGACAACAGATTGTGTGAACTATCTTGCATTTAACTGATTTGAATTTGTTCTTAAATATTCTATCTGACCAAATTTAAAAAAAAAAATAAACTTTCTGATATTTTGACGACCTTCCTATCAAATCCTAAGTAAAGTTCCTTTGACTTCAGCTAACATTGGGATGCTTCAGAGGGTCCCTGAGGCACCTCCGGAAAAAAAAAAAAAAGATTGTGTATATATATATATATATATATATATATATATATATATACTAAACTGACTAGAATTGGTTGGTATGCTAAATTACACAGAAAGCATTGTCAAATGAGTGATAAGCCTCCTCAGATTATACAGTATGAATAAGTGTTATTAATATAGACATTGTAGAAATCATATAAAGTTTCTGAAATTTGTATATATCCTGGTATGATGTTATAATTTTAGTTATCTTAAAATATTGCATGTCACAATAGCTTGCATAAGCATCTTTGAAAGAAAGAATGGTAATCAGATCTTTAACCTTGCCTTTTTAAGACTTATCATTCACAGGCAGCTAAGTTGATGCTTTACAAGACTGGCACATCTTCAAGAGTCATAAAAGGGTGTTTTGACAAAAACAGGTTTCTGATAACTTTTAAATCACACCGGTGAGCTAGGTAAGATATTTTAAAAGTGTAATGGAAACTGTGATTTCATAAAACTGTTAGTAAAAAGGATAATTATATAGGACTGAGTAAACTGATGAATATGGTTGTAATTTTTGATATTGCCTGAAATATTACTGGCTTTTAATCTGTGTTTATCCAGATGTAAGGAAATCTCTCCCCCTAAGTATAGTTATGACGCAGTGAGAAAGTTAAAATTAATAGGTAGGTCCAATTACAAATTAGATAACAAGGCTAAGGGGTTTAATATTCCCTGCCCAAGGATGATCAATTCCATTCCACAATCACCCTTCATTGCCCCCGTACAGCAGGAAGCATCTAAGAGCGGTTGTTGTGCCTTTCCCTAAAAGACTGTGGAATGGACATTGACAGTCAGTAAGTGTAATAGGGAAGAACAAATCTGACTCCCTATTAGACCTGTTTCTTTTACTTTAATCTTTGTATTCTGTTGCTTTTGCTACAAGTTCATCAATACAGAGACATTGCCTATAGCTTAAAGTATACATAATGGCCCATCACAGGGAACCCTCTCCCCACAATTGAATGTTAGACTAGAATACTTTGTTCAGCTCACTGGGAACATCTTGACCCAGCCCACCTGTGAATGGCTGCAGGAAAGAAGAAAGTAACATATCACCTCCTGAGTCTGGCTGAAACCAGGAGATACTTGCAACAACTTATAACCTATATTGCCTATTTTGTTGTTTCTTTCATTAACAAATGTGTGACTGAGCCTCTGATAAAATAATATATAGTTCCATATACCATCAGTGATTTTAATAGTGAAACTCTAGGTATGAGAAGAAGCAACAAGAGGGAATATTTTCCTGGAACATAAGAGGCTAGTAAGACAGGAGATACTGAGACTTTTGGCACTAAGGCCTAGTCCAGTGATAGCACATTGAGTGGCCAACCAGTGAAATCTTTGCCAGACCTGAGAATGAGCACTCCTAGCACTGTGGGACAAAATGGTCATGAAGAGCCCCCAAAACCATGATCAAATTTATGACCAGGAAGGGACCAGCTGGAAATTGACACTTGCCATCTACCTCTTCATTGCAGCTGCTGGCCTTCAACACCCCCTAAAAGGACGTCAGGGTGGAGATCACGAATGAGGCACTCTGTGCTCTGGAAAAGGCTGGCAGGATCAGGCCTTAGATATTTTCAGATTATATGAGCCCAAATTCTTGCATCTTCTCATATTTAGAAAAGCATTAAAATCACTAATGGTGACATCTGCTTTGGCCATTGAGGAGAGAAATGCATTTGGAAGTAAAAATGGAGTAGCTGTGTCAGACTCAGAAGCCACCAGCCATTCTCAAAGCAGTGTCTGCTGGAATAATTGTAACCAAGAGGGACACTATGGGTCCCTCTGTCAAGTTTATGATTAACCTCTCTATCTGAACCTTTATTCCTTTTCTTGATCAAAACTTGTTCTCCTGGTGTGGGGGTGGGACCTTCAAGATGGTGGAGGAGTAAGACATTGAGATCACCTCCCTCCTCTCAAATACATCAAAAATACATCTATATATGGAACAACTCCTACAGAACACCTACTGAACGCTGGCAGAAGACCTCAGACTTCCCAAAAGGCAAGAAACTCCCCACGTATCTGGGTAGGGCAAAAGAAAAAAGGAAAAACAAAGACAAAAGAATAGTGATAGGACCTTCATGTCTGGGAAGGAGCTGTGAAGGAGGAAAAGTTTCCACACACTAGGAAGCCCCTTCACTGGTGGAGATGGGGTGTGTGGGGGGAAGCTTCAGAGCCATGGAGGAGAGTGTAGTAGAGGAGAGTGCAGCAACAGGAGTGCAGAGGGCAAAGTGAAGAGATTCCTGCACGGAGGATCAGTGCCAGCCAGCACTCACCAGCATGAGAGGCTTTTCTGCTCGCCCGCTGGGGCAGATGGGGGCTAGGAGTTGTGGCTCAGGCTTCGGAGTTCAGATCCCAGAGAGAGGACTGAGGTTGGCTGCATGAAGACAGCCTGAAGGGGGCTAGTGCAGGACAGCTAGCTGGCAGGGAGTCCAGGAAAATGTCTGGAACTGCCTAAGAGGCAAGAGACCATTGTTTTGGGGTGCGCAAGGAGAGGGGATTCAGAGCAGCACCTAAACAAGCTCCAGAGACTGGCATGAGCCACAGCTATCAGCACAGACACCAGAGACAGGCATGAAACGCTAAGGCTGCTGCTGCAGCAACAAAGAAGCCTGTGTGCAAGCACAGGTCACTATCCACACCTCCACTCCCAGGAGGGTGTGCATCCCACCACTGTCAGGGTCCCATGATCCAGGGACAACTTCCCCAGGAGAACACATGGCACACCTCAGTCTGTTGCAGTGTCATGCTGGGCTCTGGCCAGCACAGGCTCGCTCCGCATTCCATACCCCTCCCTTCTCCCAGCCTGAGTGAGCCAGAGCCTCCTAATCACCTGCTACATTAACTCTATCCTGTCTGGGTGGGGAACAGATGCCCTCAAGTGACCTACATGCAGTGGTGGGGCTAAATCCAAAGCTGAACCCCAGGAGCTGTGCAAACAAAGAAGAGAAAAGGAAATTACTCCCACCAGCTTCAGGAACAGAGGTTTAAATCTCCACATCAACTTGCTGTACCCTGCATCTCTAGAATATCGGAAAAGACAATGAATCATCCCAAAATTGAGGTGGTGGACTTTGGGAGCAACTGTAAACTTGGGGTTTGCTTTCTGCATCTAGTTTGTTTCTGATTTTCTGCTTATTTTAGTTTAATATTTAGAGGTTATTATCATTGGTAGACTTGTTCATTGATTTGGTTGCTCTCTTCCTTTTTTTAAATATATGTATATATGTTTTTCTTTTTCCTTTTTCTTTTTTTGTGACTGTGTATGTGTATGCTTGCTTCTTTGTGTGATTTTATCTGTATATATTTGCTTTTACAATTTGTCCTAGGGTTCTGTCTGTCCTTTTTTTTTTTTTTCTTTCTTTTAAGTATAGCTTTTAGTGCTTGTTATCATTGGTGGATTTGTTTTCTGGTTTGGTTGCTCTCCTCTTTCTTTCTTTTCTTTTCCTATTTATTACTTTTTAATTTATTTTTTTAATATTTTTTTTTATTTTAAAACCTTTATGTTATTTTACTTTTCTATTCCTTCTTTCTCTCTCTCTCTCTCTCTCTATCTCTTTCTTTCTTTCTCTCTCTCTCTCCCTTTTCTTCTAAGCAGTGTGGCTGACTGGGTCTTGGTGCTCCAGCCAAGTGTCAGGCCTGAGCCTCTGTGGTGGGAGAACCATGCTCAGGACATTGGTCCACCAGAGACCTCCCAGCTCCACAAAATATCAACTGGCCAAAGCTCTCCCAGACATCTCCATCTCAAAGCTAAGACCCAGCTGCACTCAACGACTGCCAAGTTACAGTGCTGGAGAGCCCATGCCAAACAACTAGCAAGACAGGAACATAACCCCACCCACTAGCAGAGAGGCTGCCTAAAATCATAAGAAGTTCACAGACACTCCAAAACACACCACCAGATGAGGTCCTGCCCACCAGAAAGACAAGAAACAGCCTCATCCGTCAGAACACAGGAAACAGTCCCCTCCACCAGGAAGCCTACACAAGCCACTGAACCAACCTTACCTACTGGGGGCACACACCAAAAACAACAGGAACTACGAACCTGCAGGCTGCAAAAAGGAGACCCCAAACACAGTAAATTAAGCAAAATAAGAAGACAGAGAAACACACAGCAGATGAAGGAGCAAGGTAAAAACCTATCAGACCAACCAAATGAAGAGGAAATAGGCAGTCTACCTGAAAAGGAATTCAGAGTAATGATAGTAAAGATGATCCAAAATCTTGGAAATAAAAATGGGGAAAATACAAGAAACGTTTAACAAGGACCTTGAAGAACTAAAGAGCAAACAAACAATGATGAACAATACAATAAATGAAATTAAAAATTCTCTAGAAGGAATCAACAGAAGAATCACTGAGGCAGAAGAATGGATAAGTGACCTGGAAGATAAAAGAGTGGAAATAACAACAACAGAGCAGAAAAAAAAAGGATGAAAAGAATTGAGGACAGCCTCAGAGACCTCAGGGACAACAATAAATGCAAGAACATTCAAACTAGAGGGGTCCCAGAAGAGGAAGAGGGAAAAAAAGGGACTGAGAAAATATTTGATGAGATTATAGTTGAAAACTTCCCTAATATGGGAAAGGAAATAGTCAATCAAGTCGAGGAAGTGCAGAGAGTCCCATACAGGATAAATCAAAGGAGAAACAGGCCAAGACACATATGAATCAAACTATCAAAAATTAAATACAAAGAAAACATATTAAAAGCAGCAAGGGAAAAGCAACAAATAGCACACAAGGGGATCTCTGTAAGGTTAACAGCTGATCTTTCAGCAGAAACACTGCAAGCCAGAAGGGAGTGGCAGGACATATTTAAAGTGATGAAAGGGAAAAACCTACAACCAAGATTACCCTACCCAGCAAGGATCACACTCAGATTCGACAGAGAAATTAAAACCTTTACAGACAAGCAAAAGCTAAGAGAATTCAGCAGCACCAAACCAGCTTTACAACAAATGCTAAAGAAAATTCTCTAGGCAGAACAAAATATTTTACAATTTGTATGGAAACACAAAAGACCCTGAATAGCCAAAGCAATCTTGAAAAAGAAAAATGGAGCTTGAAGAATCAGGCTCCCGGACTTCAAACTATACTACAAAGCTACAGTAATCAAGACAGTATGGTACTGGCACAAAAACAGAAATATAGATCAGTGGAACAGGATAGAAAGCCCTGAGACAAACCCACGCACCTATGGTCACCTTATCTTTGATAAAGTAGGCAAGAATATACAATGGATAAAAGACAGCCTCTTCAATAAGTGGTGCTGGGAAAAATGGACAGCTACATGTAAAAGAAGGAAATTAGAACACTTCCTAACCCCATACACAAAAGTAAACTCAAAATGTATTAAAGACCTAAATGTAAGGCCAGACACTATAAAACTCTTAGATGAAGACATAGGCAGAACACTCTATGACATAAATCACAGCAAGATCGTTTTTGACCCACTTCTTAGAGTAATGGAAATAAAAATATATATATAAACAAATGGGATCTAATTAAACTTAAAAGCTTTTTCACAGCAAAGGAAACCATAAACATGATGAAAAGACAACTCTCAAAATGGGAGAAAATATTTGCAAATGAAGTAACTGACAAAGGATTAATCTCTAAAATATACAAGCTGCTCATGAAGCTCAATATCAAAAAAACAAACAACCCAATCCAAAACTGGGCAGAAGACCTAAATAGACATTTTGCCAAAGAAGGTATACTGATTGCCAACAAAGACATGAAAGCATGCTCAAAATCACTAATCATTAGAGAAATGCAAACCAGAACGACAATGAAGTATCACCTCACACCAGTCAGAATGGCCATCATCAAAAAATCTAGAAACAATAAATGCTGGAGAGAGTGTGGAGAAAAGGGAACACTCTTGCACTGCTGGTGGGAATGTGAATTGGTACAGCCACTATGGAAAACAGTATGGAGGTTCCTTTAAAAACTACAAATAGAACTACCATATGACCCAGCAATCCCACTACTGGGCATATACCCTGAGAAAACCATAATTCAAAGAGTCATGTACCAAAATGTTCATTGCAGCTCTATTTACAATAGCCCAGAGAGATGGAAACAACCTAAGTATCCATCATCGAATGAATGGATAAAGAAGATGTGGCACATATATACAATGGAATATTACTCAGCCATAAAAGAAACAAAATTGAGCTATTTGTAATGAGGTGGATATACCTAGAGTCTGTCATACAGAGTGAAGTAAGTCAGAAAGAGAAAAACTAATACCGTATGTTAACACATATATATGGAATCTAAAAATAAAAAAAAAATCGTTCTGAAGAACTTAGGGGCAGGGCAGGAATAAAGACGAAGATATGGAGAATGGACTTGAGGACACAGGGAGGAGGTAGGGTAAGCTGGGATGAAATGAGAGAGTGCCATGGACATATATACACTCCCAAATGTAAAATAGATAGCTAGTGGGATGCAGCTGCATAGCACAGTGAAATCAGCTCATGCTTTGTGACCACCAGAGGGGTGGGATAGGGAGGGTGTGAGGGAGATGCAAGAGGGAGCGGATATGGAGATATATGTATACATATAGCTGTTTCATTTTATTATACAGCAGAAACTAACAGAACATTGTTAAGCAATTATACCCCAATAAAGATATTTAAAAAAAAATGTTCTCCTCATGATTGTGCAGTGACAAAGAAAAGGGGGGAATTTTAACCAAACAGGACCCTATGTGGCCTTCCCAGGACAGGCCTTCTTTCATATCTTCTGCTTTAGCTCCTCTCTGAGGTACCTAGATAATGTTTGATGCAAATTTCCTGCGTTGTTTTGTAGATGTGAACCCCCGCCCCCCACACACACACAGACGCACACACCAGATGGAAGAACTACTTGACGATTATGAGCACATAGCCCCTGGTTTCCTGGAGCCTAAGGATTGACAAACTTAACCCCAGTGACACCACCCTGCTGCCTCACCATCAGCCAATCAGAGAACTGTGCACAAGCCGATCACGTACCCTGTGATCTCTCTCCCCACCCCCGGGCTTTAAAAATGCTTTGCCGAAACCTTTGGGGGAGCTCGAGCCTTTTCAGGGTATGAGCCACCTTGTCTCCTTGCAATAAACCTTTCTCTGCCCCAAATTCTGATGTTTCAGTTTGTTTGGCCTCACTGTGAGTCGAGCACTCGAACTTGGGTTAACAGCCTAGGGTCCCCAAAATACCATCTTACAAAATATCACCTTATCAGGGTCTGGATGCCAGTTCCTTTTATAGAACAGAGGGGGGAGAGGTGAGGAAGTAAAGTAAAAAGGCCATTTATCTTGCAAAACATCTCCTCCCATGGCCTGCCTCAGGGAGGGAATGTGTTAATTTCTTCTTTTCTGCAGTCATTCCCAGGTGGGTGGGGTCAGAATGTCTCTCTGTGACCTAAACAAAAGCACTTTAGTTTAACAGTCAGACAGAGGGGCAGAGTTCCCTGTAGCAGGCCATTATGTATGCTTACAGCTATAGACAGTGATTATAATAACAAAAGCAACGAAAAGCAAAGTTTAAAGGAAAAGAAACAGATCCAACATGGAGTCAGAATTGCCTCCTTCCTGTTACAACTCCCCACTGTCAATGTCCGTTTGGCAATCTTGTGGAAAAAGTGGTGACAACCATTCTAACTGCTTCATCAAATGGATCTTTCTGGGACTGTCTGCCGTCAGTGCCAGTATTCCAATTTTGAGATTTGTCCTCTTTTGTTCCTCTTTGAAAAGTGTTTACTTTACACCTGTAGACTTTAAAAGTATTCACAACCTAAAATTGAGAGTTACTGGGAATTTTGAGGACTTCAAGCCTGAGAGCCACTTCTCAAGTTAAGGAATTTAATGTTTTTCTGTGTATGGGAAGATGCAAGAATCTGGGCTCACTGAAATCATTCCTTTGATATGCACCTCAGCTATCTGGGGGCCTGTATCCTATATTCTCATATCCTGAGTTTCCTCAGGGCTCACCATAGGGAATGACTGCAGTCTGATGGCTGCTAAATGGCAGGTATTCTTCTCCTTCCTGAATATCTTCAGGTCTCACTTGCTCACTTTGTAGGGCTGCAATTGCTGGTGACAGATATGGCAGGAAATATTCCATTTCTCAGATCCTTTCCTCTTGTTAAGGAATTTCACCAATATTTGGGAGACATCTCATGATGAAATTTTGTCCCACAGCACTTGGAGGCTCATCCCAGATCAGGCGAAAATTCTTAATATGCCACTCCAGGTGCTAATTTTCTGATTAGGTCCTATTGATAATTAAAGATTCTCTGGATCCTCTTACTAGTCTAATATGAACCAGGAGATATTTTCCCTTGTTGCCTCTTCCCATAACTAGAATCACACTATTACAGTTATTTTATGTTATAAATGGGATCTATTTCCTCAAGATGTTAACCATCATATATTTTGTTGGAGTCCTGGTTACACACTAGGTACTGTAAGACACAACAATTTTATAAAATAGGGTAAAATTGATGCAGCTAGTAACATTGACAAAGTCACCATGCAGCAGGGAGACACAAAACACAAACATTTTGGAAACAAAGAACAAATTAAAACAATGATTAGTATAACTAGTTGTAATCCAGCTGCAATAATGTGCAGCCAAAGGAACCATAACTGATTTAATGAGGTATCCACACTTTCACTGTACTGGCCATGCATACTTAGACATGCATGGCCTTAATCTTTGAGACAAGCATATGCTACTGGCAGGATCAACCAGGTAGAGAGAAAAAGATAAATGTTTCCTTTCTTTTTACAAAGACATACTTTATCAACTTGTCATACATCATAGCATAAGAGAAAAGATTTTGTTTTGTTTTGTTTTTTTAGAAAAACAAAGATTAAAGCCAGTATATTTCCCAAAGACATAAAGTTATAAATCATATTTACCAGTTCATTCAGTCCCATGTAATTAATTCCTGTTGATCTGGTTGAAGTAATCAGGTTTTCCACTAGTTTTGTCATTTGTTACCCAGTCCCATGATATTATCTAAAGGCCATCAGAAATTCGTAATTGTTAAAAAGTTCCTTTTTATGAGTCTTCTTGAAAATCATTTTGTAAAAGCATCAGAACAAAACAAAGTAGTCTGGTTAAAGATTTGAGTACAATGCAATTAGCAGGAAATGTGGATATTTCTGTTACATATAACATTTTAGAATAACTAGAATTATGATTGATAACATATTAGGACATATCAGATGTTAGGGATTCCATATAAAATTTGGAATATCTATATTAATGACATTTATCCTTACTCTATAACCAAAGGTTCATCTCCAATCACTTGACAATGTTTTTGAAGTAATTTAACATACCAAATAAGCATAGTTTGGCATTCCTCTCTGAGATGTCTCAGAGATGTTCTTTTGAAGTATCCCAGAATCAGCTGGAAGCTAAAAAGCTTTAGTCAGATTTTGATATTTGGGAAGTTTGTTAAAAATATCAGAAAGGATTTAAAACACAACAGGATCATAGGTCACTGTGAAACAATACTTATTCATTTAACCAAAGTCACAAACCGATTAAAAGAAAACAAATATGGATCAACTAAGGGCACAGAAATTCATACAATCTGTTATCAAAAAGGAGCACTTCTAACAGGCAGAGAGATCAAATTCCAGTCTTGTATTAGCTTACTTAACAAAATTCATTTACTTAGTTAACTTCAATCTAAAGTTAGTTAATCCTGACCATTTATAAAACTTTATCTGTAAAATGTAATTCCATTCCTCATACCTTCTTAACTGAAAACACACACTCTACCATACTGAAATGTTGTTTTTCTTTTTAATTTTCAGTAGCTTTAATTATATATTTAAATTAGAATCCCCAACTCTTAAAAACCTTAATTTCTAGTGAAAACCAAGAGGCAAGTAATAGTTACCAAAATCTGGAGAGACTTTTAGATAATTTTTCAGAACATAATTATTCCTATAGAGTTAACCTAAAGGCTCTTATCTCGTTTACATTTACTTTAAAGTTTCATCATATCAAGTTATTTTTCTTGCTGACAAATTTGCAACAGGTATAACAAGATTTCATTTAACTTCTATTAAACCTAGGTGCAGTGAAAGTATTATACTTAATGTTGATGACTCTAAAGACACATGTATATTAGTTATATCAACAAACTTAAACATTAATACCAGGTATTATTTAATACTACATATTTCCCAGTTCACATGAACCTAAAACTCATTTAGCTTAATTTCTCTTGTATTTAGAATTGTTTGATTTGTAAGTAAGTGCTTACTTTTCTTCATGCCAATTAAATAGAGCTCATTTACAGATTAACCTCAGCAATGTTATCCAAAGACAAAGACACATACAAACACACAGACAGACAGAGCGACCTCATAGTTCTTATTTCAAAATTTCAGCCCTGAATCAGGTATAGCAATGTAAAACCCATCAGTTTACAAAAGAGGTTGTATTAAAATACATTTCTGGCAGATGGAACAATCAAGCTCACTTGTCTAGTTGGCTAAATGTTTACAAAAAGACACTTAGGATTTCTATTTACCCTTGACAAGTCAATTTCTAAATTACTTTACCTTCTTTTCAAAATTTACATTTTAAAAGGATGGCAGAAAAGCAGAAATAGAGACACAGGTGTAGAGAACAAATGGATGGATACCAAGAGGGAAAGGAGGGTGGGAGGAATTGGGAGATTGGTATTGACACATATACACTATTGATACTATGTATAAAATAGATAACTAATGAGAACATACTGTATAGCACAGGGAACTCTACTTAATGCATTGTGGTGACCTGAATGGGAAGGAAGTCCAAATGGGAGGGGTTACATGTATATGTATGGCTGATTCATTTTGCTGTACAGTAGAACCTAACACAACATTGTAAAGCAATTATACTCCAATAAAAATTAATTTAAATAAAAAAGCTTATGTGCTATTTCCAACTGAATGAAAAAACACACAGAATAGTAAAAACTTATAGAATTCAGGTAAAGTAGTTTTGAGAAGGTAATTTATGGCTGTGAATAATTGTATTAAAAAAGAGAAATCTAAAATTAATATCTTAACCTTCCACTATTAAACACTGGAAAAAGAAAAGCAAGCTGAACTTAAAACAAGCAGAAGAAAAGATATAATAAAAATCAGAATGAAAATTAATGACATAGAGAAAATAATAGAGACATTCAATGCAAAAAAAAAAAAAAAGGAATGACAGAGATGAGTGTTCCTGAGAAGACCAGATAGGACATTTGCATCTCAAAGATACAGGCAAGTTTCTCCTTGGATGACTTTTTTCCTTCTCTGGGGTTTCCATGAGCACCATTTGTAGGTTTAAAGCATGCTCTGGTAGGACCCTGATGTCAAGATATTCTAGCAAAAAAGTTACTTGAGCATTTAATTTACAAAGGAGATGTCATCCCAAAAAAGGGGGATTGGGCACTCTGGCATACATAAGAAGCTATGTTTCAGGGTGAGGTCCCATAGTTGGCATTCTAAAGGCTGTAATAATGGATGGTTTTGTACTTCTCCAGAAACTCCTGTGACCATGATAGACTGAGATGTTTTCTGTACCACCTTGGTGTTTACCACAAAATATGTGGCACCCATATCTATTAGAAGTCAATCAACTTGTTCCCCACTGTCAAAGTTACCTGGGGCTCCTGTGGGGAAATTAGAATCGGATGCCTCAAGTCTAAGGGCGTCCCCTGGCCTCTTACAGGATATCGGCACAAGGGAAAATGCCCTGATGCAGAAGTGGCTCCCAATCCAAACTGTGTTCCCTGTTAGATCTTAGATGGTAACACTAAACCAGGTCTCTGTGTTCCAGGAGTTAACATAGAAACTTCTATTCGATCCCCGTGGGTAGGGGAAACAGGAGATGGTGAAAGTAATGAATATGCGGGAGGGGGCTGTTGGAAAAACCACCGGTGCAGCCTGCTTGGCCAGTGGGGGAGCTGGATAGGCCGGAGGGGGTTCAGATTTTGAAGTAACATGTCCCCACTCTCATTTTTCTCCCTCTTCCCCTTGTAGAACAGGTTCCCCCTTGGGTTTCCTTTCAGACTGCTACACCATAAGGTGGCAGTTCTCTGACTCCTTTTCCTCTTGATGCAATAGCACAAATGCTTCTACATACGGAATCTCATCTCTTTTCCCTGCTCTTCCGCAAAACACTTCTAATTGCAAGATCGTATAATAATTGAGTGAGCCATTCAGGAGCCATTGCTCTTCTGAACTTAACATATATTTGGTCCGCACCCTATTAAAATAGTATATCATGTCTTTCTTAGTCATAGGCTCACGGCTATGTTTTGCCCATTTCTCTAATATACTCCCCAAAGGACTCTCCTTTTGGATAGATGGAGTATTTCCCATTTTTATAAGTTTGATAACACCAAAGCACAAAACACGCAAACAAATTCCAACATCGACACACACAAAACCAAAACCAACGAACCGGTTCCCAAATCAGATGAAGTCCAACAATAATTCCCCTCTCCAACATGGTACCCCAACCAAACAAACTGGCTTGTCCCGTAAAGGAAAAGCCCAAATTGAGGGGGGGGGGATATGTTCTCAGTGTGCACACTGGAGCGACTTACCCTCTAAAATCGAGTCCATCTACTTGTAGAAGTTTGTCGGTTCCTTGCTTCAACTGCCAAGTGCTGGGGTAGCGGGTGCTGCTTCAGGGAATCTTGAAGGGAAGATCCTCAGGGCAACTAATCCTGGCAGCTGCTAGGGCCTTGCCCCAGTATTCCCTGACTGGTGCTGGCTAGCCACGAGCAGCAAGGCTCCTGGCTGGCTAAGCCAAAATTTTTACCAAATCCAAGATCACTCTGGTTACTGCACGACAGGCCAAAAAATCGGGAGATGAGGTGTTGAGGCAAGAGATAGAGACTTTATTTGGAAAGCCAGCAGATGAAGAAGATGGCAGACTAGAGTCCCCAGAAAATCATCTTATGGGGCCTGGATGCCAGTTCCTTTTATAGAACAGAGAGGGGGCGGAGGTGAGGAAGTAAAATAAAAAGGCCATTTATCTTGCAAAACATCTCTTCCCATGGCCTGTACCGGGGAGGGGATGTGTTAATTTCTTCTTTTCTGCAGTCATTCACAGGTGGGCAGGGTCAGAATGTCTCTCTGTGACCTGAACAAAAGCACTTAACAGTCAGGCAGAGGGGCAGAGTTTTCTGTGGCAGGCCATTATGTGTGCTTACAGCTATAGACAGTGAATATAATAACAAAAGCAATGAAAAGCAAAGGTTAAAGTAAAAGAAACAGATCCAACATGGAGTCAGAATTGGCTCTTTCCTGTTACAAATATTAATAAAGATTTTCCAGATATCTCATTAAAGTTCCAGGGTAAGATACACTTCAGACCCCTAATTTTTTCATGAATTCTTAGCTCAATAAAACTTTTGCAATTTAAACTGTTCTAGGGCAGTGGCTTTCAAACTTCTGTGACAATAACCCACAATAAGAAACACATTGTTCATCATGACCAATTACATATATGTGTATATATGTATTAATGTGCTAGTTGTGACCCACTAAAAAGATTTCCTGACCTACTAATGGATAATGGAGAAACAATTCTCCATGTTATCTCATGTTTCCATGAGTGTAGGCATTGTCAGTCCATTTGATTGTTATAACAAAATACCATAAATTGGGTGGCTTATACACAACAGAAACTTATTTCTCACAGTTCTGGAGGCTGGGAAGTCCAAGATTAAGGTGCCAGTAGATTTGGTGTCTGGTGAGATACTGCTTCCTTATAGATGGTCTTCTCACTGTAACTTCACATGGTGGAAGGGACAAGGGAGCTTTCTTTGGCTTCTTTTATAAGGGCATTAATCCCATTCATGAGGACTCCATCTTCATGATATAATCACCTTCCAAAGGCTCCGCCTCCTAATACCATCACCTTGAGGGGAAGTACTTCAACATATGAATGGGGGAAGGCAACAACATTCAGATCATAGTTTGTTTTAAACTATCATTTCAAGTATGATTGTATAGAAAGAAGTCTTGTAAGGTGTAGAATCTCCCTCCTGGGTGGAGAGCTGGTTTATTTCTTCACCAGTACAACAAAGATAATGTGTTCCTCTGGGGCTAACACTGGACAAGTTTTCTAGCAGCCCCCTTATAAAATCAAGGGGTTTCCTACGTTCCCGGTTTCTCAGCTGTGACACAAACCCACTGTGTGTGTAGCATTGACCTGCACTTCTCTGCATCTTTCCTGTGGGATTTTGTGACAAGAGGAACTGATAAAAACACGAAGCTCATGCTGCCTATTGTGCCATGAGTAATAAAGTTCTTTGTCTCTGACCCAGAAAATTTGTGCCATTCTGGCAACATCGACAGAACTATGGCAAGCTAAATTGTTAACATACAAATAGGATAAAATCTCTGATCCTTCACGTGACCTGCATCAGAGCCCATATTTTGAAAGACTTTTCTCTAGGATTTCCCCAACTGTTTGGTGGGTTATAATTCTTTCATATACAAATACATATATAGATATTGTTATTAGTTTCTACCCACCAGCCTACTAATAATTGTAGTAATGGCAAAGGAAGGGTTGGAAAAACAAAACAAAAAAGAACAACAAAAAGCTTTCATTTTTATAATCCTTTTATCTTGTCAATTTTAAATTGTGTCTCTATATAGGTCATTTTCAAAGTTTGGAAAAACTTCTGGATTTATATGCAAAGAAATTCTCAAACATGTCTATAAATTCAAGTAGTGTTTTTCACGATAATTAAACAAAATTCAGTGAATGCACATCATGGAGTTGTTACTGGGCCCTTTCCAGTAACAAATAGAAATGAATATCACTTCCACAAGACTCTTAGTCAAGCAAAGCTTTTTTAATATATTTTATAATTTTTATTTTTGTAAATTTTTTTAATTTAAAAAATGTTTTAACTTTAGTTTTTGAATTTTTTTATTAAAAAATTATTATTATTTTTTAAAAGAGTTCTTTGTTTCTTTTCTTTCTTTTTTTAAATTTTTTTTGGCTGTGCCAAGTCTCAGTTGCAGTATGCGGGATCTTTTAGTTACAGCATTCAGACTTCTTTGCATCATGAGGACTACTTAGCTACAGCATGCGAACTCTTAGTTGCGGCATGCATGTGGGATCTAGTTCCCTGACCGGGTATTGAACCAGGGCTTCCTGCAGTGGGGGCACGAAGTCTTACCCACTGGACCAGGGAAGTCCAGGCAAGCAAAGCTTTTTATTAAAAGAGATAGCTTGTGTACAAGGGAGAAGGCAGAAAAAAAAAGTCAGCTCCCGGAGTAGAAGGGGCAAGTTTCTTTTATAACAAAAGGGGGGCTTGTCTCATGATCATTGATAATTTCTAGAAATTGTAATACTTTTTTGATCAGTAGCAATTGGCTCCATGGTGGCTATCAGGAATAGGGAGTGCTTTTGTGAGGGGAAAGAAATGCATGAGAATTTTCTGTAAGAAAGCACAGGAACAGATAGGGTTAAAATTTATAGTTGAGTTTCTTGCCTTGTGGCAACTAGGTATACTCAGTGTAACAAAGATAATCTTTTATTCCTGCCAGCCTGTTTTTTGTCTCTAGGACTCAGATCCCCAGTACCTTTGTTCTTTAGCTTGCAAGGCCTGTTTTTCCCAAGGCTGTTCTCCAGTCCTTTCCCAAAATGACTGTACTCTTGTCTTCCTGTCTCAGAGTCTTATGCTGCAAGTGGAAGCAACAGGCAAGTATACATAGAAACATAAATGGATTTTTACATATAGTGCTGACATCTTAGTTCCTCTCAGGATATAGGGAGTTAGAACAAGCATTGCTCCCAACATGAGCTGTATTAACTTAAATTCATGAATTTTTTTCAAACCTACCAAGAAGCTGAAGTTGCAGAGGAGCTACCCGCACCAAAATTAAAGGAGAGACAAAACCTAGAGAGAAAGGGAGAGAGGTTATCATGTCCTCACCTGAAGGAGATGAAAGCAGACACTGGTAAGAAGAGTTCAGCTAGAATATTTGACAACTTTCCTAAGACAAAATATGGGCAGGTGAGACACTGTGTGTGATGGTTAATTTTATGTGTCAACTGTGATAGGCCACTACCCAGATATTTGGTCAAACATCAGTCTAGATGTCTCTGTGAAGATATTTTTAAGATGAGATTAATATTTAAATCAGTATACATTGAGTAAAGCAGTTTACCCTACACAAAGTGATTGAGCCTCATCCAATCAGTTGAAGGACTAAAGAGAAAAAGACTGAGGTTCCCTGAGGAAGAGGGAATTCTGTCTCCAGACTGACTTCAGAATAGAGCTGCAAAATCAACACTTCCCAGGGTCTCCAGGCTGCTGGCCTTCCCTGCAGATTTCAGACATTAGAGCTCCCACAATTGCCTGGGCCAATTCTTCAAAATAAATATATATCACCAACAGATATTCGTAATCAAACAAGGATCTAAATGATGAAGAATGAGATTGGCTGGATTCTCCTAATTGCCCTGGGCAAAGTAGAGAAAGAAGAGGATGAGCTCAAGGATTCAATTTCCCAGCTCAAGTTACACATAAATGACTTGAAAGTTTTTAGGTTTTCCTTGAAAGAAAGCTTTATCTACTGTAGCTTCAGAGCTGAGATTGCTAAAGATCAGACTCAGAGTCTCACCCTATGAATTGCTGAATTACAATACAAGTTGAATTTACAACCTCACAGGGTGTCTACTGTCAAAGCAAGGGCATAGAATGGGAAGGAATGAGACACAGAAAATTGGAATAGGGACATAATAGAAAATTCTAGTAAAGCTGGGGATAATGGACCCCTAAATTATGAGTCTTCTTTGCCAGTAGAAGCAGCTGTTCCTGCCACATCTGATGAGATTAAACCTGCTTTGCCTGCCAAACTATAATGGCCAACACAGAGTTAGTTACCTTGCAAGAGAGAGCCGATTCTCCTCAGGACCCTCACCTACCATACTTCTTTGTTTTTAGACATATAACTAGACTCAAGTCACAGCAGGCCCCTAAATATGAGGAAGTATGAGGTACAAAATGTGACTCATGAGGCACACAACCAAAAGAACTACATGATTTTTTCTGACACTGATGAATAAAAATTTAGGGAATCTGTGTGGGAATGAATATTATGGATGTAGGATAACAGTGGAAGGAACATAAAGTTGGATAAGGCCAAATTTACTAATATGAGCCCACTAAGCAGAGATTCTGGATTTAATATTACAGCTCTGGAGTTAGAGAGGGCTCTAACAGTTTGGTTCATCAGCTGCAACATGGACAAAAAGGTAAACTACACTAAATGCAGTTGAAAAAAGACTTGCTTTGGTATATTATAGAAGAAGGGATTCAAAGGCTTTGGGAGAAAGGAATGTTAGTGTGCATTTGTCATTTAGGATCTGCTGACACAACCTGGAAGGATGTAGAGGACACATCTTCTCACCATGACTATGAGAAATAAATTTGTGAGGGAACCCCTAAACAAATTCCCAGACTTGAGACAGTTTACAGCCCCCAAACTCCTTGGATGAAGAGGAAGCTGGCTTCCGTAAAGGAAGGATTCTGATACAGTGTCAAAAACTTAATGTTGGTAATCTTTCTCCCAGCCTTCCCCAATAGTACTTATGACTTTTTACCAGTGTGACTGTGTATTGATCAGGGTTCCCTAGGGGAGTAAAAAAAAGAAATATATATATTATAAAATATATAACATATATTTTATATGTATACTATGTACTACAGAATATATACTATATATTATAGAATATATATTCTATTATATATATAATATATAGTATATATTTATATATATTAAATATATATATATTATATATAGGGAGAGAGGGAGAGAGAGATTTTTAAGGACTTCATTCACACAGTTGTGGATGCTGGCAAGTTAAAAATATGCAGGGGAGGCTAGCAGAGTGTAGGCCCAGGAAAGAGTTAATTTTGCAGCTTCAGTCCAAAGACAATTTAAAGGCAGATTTCTCACTTCTTTGGGTAATGTCAGTCTCTTATTTCTTAAGGCCTTCAATGACTGGATGAGATCTACCCACATTATGGAGGGCAATCTGACTTACTCAAAGTCAACTGATTTAAGTAGTAACCTCATTTTAAAAATGCTTTCAGGGGCTTCCCTGGTGGTGCAGTGGTTGAGAGTCTGCCTGCCGATGCAGGGGACACGGGTTCGTGCCCCGGTCTGGGAAGATCCCACATGCCGCGGAGCGGCTGGGCCTGTGAGCCATGGCCACTGAGCCTGCACGTCCGGAACCTGTGCCCTGCAACAGGAGAGGCCACAACAGTGAGAGGCCCACGTACCGCAAAAAAAAAAAATAAATAAAAAAGAAAGAAAGAAAATTTTAAAAAACACTTTCACAGCAATATCTAGATTAGTGTTTAACCAAATATCTGGGTACCATGACCTAGCCAAGTTGACACATAAAGTTAACCATCACAAGTAATACTGTTGTCAACTTAGCATCCATACACATCTCCTAAAACGATGCTTAATTCCCAAATAGAAACAATAACAAGGTGGTACAGCTGCCTAATGTGATAAAAAAAAAATCCTGAGTATAATCAAAAATACATTACACTACTCCTTCCCCAGAAAATGACAAATTTCTTTAGTGATATCCTCTCTTCTCTTTGATATCCTGATATCCTGTTAACTAGAACACTAGGATAAAGTCAACAGTACTTAAATGCTGTGTGATTAAAAGTCAATACAGTTTATGTTCTATGATGAGGGAATAAGATATGGAAGAAAACAATGATATTTGTGATATATATACATATTCATACATATTAAGAAGTAATGCTCATGACAATTATAGTCCTTGATTCTGTTACTGGTCACATGGTTGTATCTAGTATTTAAAACAATCTTCTTCCAAAAAATAAAATAAAACTACCTTCCTCCACTATCTATTATGTATTCCCTTTGTGCTTAGTAAACACTACAAGTGGTTTTCTTATCCAAACAGGTGACCTAAATTTTCATTCCTGAAGGGTCTGGGCCATTAGTAGTCCTGCCTAAATTGGGTTATTGTAGATTTCCATTGACTTTAATCACAGGGCATGGTAATGTGCCCTAAAGGTTCCTCTGTATTCCAGACATACTCTTCTATACATCTACTTGTGGAGTAGTAGTCCAATTTTCCCCTGGTAATCAGCATCAGTCAATACAGTTACCAAAGTAACTCATTTCTTTGCTTGTTGTTTCAGACACATGAGGAGCCCAAAGTGGCTGTGAAACAATCTTAACCTCCAGTTCAATGAAATCATTGTTGTGTTTCCTGGTGGAATCATTTCTCCTTTTGGAACTAAGACCTCTAGGCCAGCAGAGCATAAGTTCACAGGAACAGAAAGAAAAAAATATGACAGTTCATAAATATGGGTAATAGTGAGTGGTAAGACATCCATTTCCACTCCTTGATTCCTGGCTTGAATCATAGCTATGGGAGAAATAACATCACATATTGAATAATGATTCAGAGCATATACAGACCCCCTGAAGAAATTTGTCCCAACCCTACAAGGTCTTGCCACCTAGCAGGCCTTATAACTGAGTCCTCAAAGGGTCATTCATCATCCAATCAAGACAGGTGCTTCAAGACGATGGAGAACATGGCAAGATCAGTGAATTCCATGAGCATGTCCTCATTGCCACCTATATTTGCTGTAAAGTAAGGTCTTTGATCAGAAGCAATGCTATGTGGAACACCATGACTGTGGGTAAAACATTGTGTAAGGGCTTCCCTGGTGGTGCAGTGGTTAAGAATCCGCCTGCTAATGCAGGGGACACGGGTTCAAGCCCTGGTCCAGGAAGATCCCACATGCCACAGAGGAACTAAGCCCATGCGCCACAACTACTGAGCCTGTGTTCTAGAGCCCACGTGCCACAACTACTGAAGCCCACGCATCTAGAGCCCATGCTCCTCAACAAGAGATGTCATCGCACTGAGAAGCCCGCACACCACAGCGAAGAGTAGCCCCCGCTCACTGCAACTAGAGAAAGCCCACATGCAGCAATGAAGACCTGATGCAGCCAAAAAAAAAAAATGTCTGTAAGTCCAAAGATGGTAGCAAAAGCACTGCATGCCAGAAAGGCAAATCTGTATCTAGAGTAAGTATCTATTCCAGTAAAAATGAAACAACACCAATTTGGAAGCACCCCAATGTAATTAAATTGCCACTAGGTAGCTAGATGATTACCATAGACAATGGTGCCATGTTGGGGATTCGGTGCTGGTCTCCAACATCAGCAGATTTGGCACTCAGCAGTGACTATAGCCAGGTTTGCTTGGTGAGTGGAAGCTGTGTTGTAGAGCCCATACATAACCTACATAACTGCCGCTATGGCCACTTTGTTCATGAGCTCATTGGGCCATGCCATGGGTGGATGGGGGAAAAAGTTGGCTGGATTCTACAGAAAAGGTCATCCCATCCACTTGATTATTAAAATACTCCTCTGATGAGGACTCCCCTTGGTGAGCATTCGCATGCAACACAAATATCTTCATGTTTTTCATCCATTCAGAGAGGTCAATCCACATACCTCTTACCCAGACCTCCTTGTCACCAATTACTCAATGATTATTTTTCCATGGCCCTGACCATCCAGGCAACCCATGGGCCACAGCCCTTGAATAGGTATATAGTTGCTCATCTGTCCATTTCTCCTTCCATGGAAGATGAACAGCTAGGTACATATAAAAGTTCTGCCCACTGGAAGAATTTCTTTTACCACGTTCCTTCAGAAATGTCCCAGAAAGAGGCTGTAGTGTTGCAGCCATCCATTTACAGGTATTGCCTGCATATAACACAGAATTATCTGTAAAAGAGAACTGCATCTTCTCTTCCTCTGTTAACTGATTGTAAGAAAAGCCCCATGAGGCAGTAGGTACAGGATGAGAAAGAGAAGGTAGTGTAGCAGGGGTAAGGACCATGAGCATGTGGACCAATTCAAGTGACTTGCATTTTCCTTCAGGGCCTGCTCAAGCCCAATCTCATATACACCACTTCTATTTGATAGTGGAGGACTGCTGTGCATGCCCAATTTTATGGCTTGGTGCATCAGACACACCCAGTTCATGATAGACAGTTGAGGTACATGGTAACTTGATGGACTGTGCTTAAGCATTCAGCCTGTATTAAGGCCCAGTAGCAAGCCCAAAGCTATTTCTCAATGGTTTTTGAAAGTAATTATCCACAGAAAATGACAGGACTTTGCTTCAAAATCTTAAGAGCCTGCACTGTGATTTACCTATAGGGGACTGCAAAAGGTCCAAAAAGCATCACTTTCTGCCACTGCCACTTCAAGCACCATTGAATCTGCTGGATCATATAGCCCATGTGGCAGAGCAGCTTGCATGGCAGCCTGGACATTAGAGCCTTCTCTTGTTCTAGGACTCACTCAAAACTAGCAGCTTTTGGGGTCACATGGTAAAGGGGTTGAAGTATTACATCCAAACAGAAAATATGTTCCCTTCAAAATCCAAAGAGGCTCATTAGGCACTGTACCTCCTCTTAGGTTGTAGCAAGGGTCAGATGCAACAAATTGCTTTTCACCTTAGAAGGGATATCTTGACATGCTTCATAACACTGGACTCCTAGAAATCTGACTGAGATAGAAGACTTCTGAATCTTCATAGAATATATTTCCTACCCTCTGACATGCAAATACATTGGCAATAAGTCTAAAGTAGGTGCTACTTCCTGCTCACTAGCTCCAATCAACATAATTTCATCAATTAAATGGACTAGTGTGATGTCTTGTGGACAGGAAAGGCAAAAAATGATCTCTATGTACTAAATTATGACTTAGGCCTGGAGAATTGATATACACCTAGGGTAGGACAGTCAAGTTATATTGTTTGTCTTGCTAATTGAAATCATACTTCTTCTGGTAGTCTTTACCAACAGATAAGGGGAAAAAATTTATCAACTCAATAGCTGCATACCAAGTACAAGTGGATGTGTGAATTTTCCCAAGAAATGAATCTACGTATAGTATAGCAGCTAAAATTGGAGTCACCACCTGGTTAAGCTTATGATAATCTACCTTCATTCCCCAAGAGCCAACTGTTTTCTGCAAAAGCCAAATATGGAAGTTGAATGAGGATAAGGTGGGAATCACCACCCCTGCATTTTTCAAGTCCTTGATGGTGGCATTAATCTCTGCAATGACTCAAAGAATGAGGTATTGCTTTTGATTTACTATTTTCATAGGTAGAAGCAGTTCTAGTGGTTTCCACTTGGCCTTTCCCACCATAATAATCCTCACTCTACAATTATGGAACCAATATAAGGCTTCTGCCAGTTGCTTAGGATGTCTCTTCCAATTATGCTTTCCAGAACAGGGGTAATAACCACAGGATGAATTTGGACCTGAGTGTGTGTGTATGTGTGGGTGTGTGTATGAAAGAGAGAGAGAGAGAGATAATCTGCAAATTGGAGGACTAGGAAAACTGGTGGTGTAATTCAGTCTGAATCTGAAGGCCTAAGACCCAGGAGCGCTGATGCCAAGGCAACAGAAGATGCATGTCCCAGCTCAGGAAACCCCTGGGAGTTCCAAACAAAAAATTGATGTCCATCCCTGCTGGCTGCTCCACCAGGCTCTTCACTCCCTTTGCAGCCCCATAAAATGCAAGACCAAACTCTGATGAGCAGCCCCTGTGACTGAAAAAGATTTGGTTCCTTCTGCCCTTCCCTGTGGGCCTAGGGATAGCTTGGAGTGCCTCACTATCATTTATCCACACATTTCAGCTTTTAAAAATAAACAAGGCTAGGAGTTAGACTGATGTCTCTCTGCACTCAGGAAGAACTGGAGGACCTATGTCAAGATTTGAGTTCAATATAAAAAGAAAATATACTTCTTGAGCTTTTAGGTACTGGTGCTTAGATGACTGTTATCCCTGCAATGCCTGGCACTAAGAAGAGGGAAAAGCAAAATAATGTTCTCTAGTTTGGGATATGATGCCACTGTAACCCAAGTCTGACTATAGGTATGTCCCTTTGGGTCCCTACAAACCTCCACCATTATAGTCCCCATTACTGGATGTATTATTGATGTTAATGTTTCTGTGCACCTCTGCTAGCCTTTGCCTCCAAGCTCTGATAGGAATTGCTGTACTTAGGGCCATTATAAAGGGGCATATAGAAGACTGTAAGCCTTCCTGATTCATAGGCTATAACTAATAACCTCACCGTTTGATTGGACCATAGGAAAGCCTTAGACTGACATAAAATAAGCCCCCCTATGAGGATAAGGCATTTGGATAAAAATTCTCTCTGACCCCAAATAAGCTTTTTACCAGAGAGAACATTATGCTGAAAAGGGAGACCATAACCAACAAGCAGACTGTGTTTGATAGTTAAATGTAGAGATTGGCCTGTCCTCTGTCCCAGAGCAATCGGATGTACAGCTACTTCCTAGACCCATAAGACGACAGTCCATAAAAAGTCAGACACCATCTTACTAGACCTGTACATATGGACTGCCACTATCATCAGAAGTTACCAAAGCAGCATGAATAGCTACCCTGCCTGCCAGAGCCTGGCCAAAGCTCAAAATACCACCCAACAGACCAGGACTTTCTTGGTAGGTAGATCATATTGGGCCTCTCATGCCATCCAGATGGTTTTTCTGCAGTTGATAATTTCACCAGGTTTGGCCTTTCTATCTCCAAGTGTTCCATTGACTCAGACCACACTATCCAGGCCCTATGAGACCACATTGGTCTCCTGTTTAGATTTCCTGAGCATATTGCATCAGATAACAGCCTGAATTTGTGGACCAAGCTACATATTGGTGGACCCAATCATGAGACATACTATGGAATATCCATGCTCTATATCAGCCCCAAGCTGCAAGTGTGGTTGAGTGTTCTAATGGACTATTAAAAGACAGGCTTAAGCAACTGACGGGAGGGGACAAGACAGCCCCAGTCTAGATTAAACATCTCAGGCAAGCAGTTCCCCAAAAGGGTACTTCTCATTTGCTCCTTATGTTTGACCAGACTGTCTGCTCTCTTCCTTCGATTGTATACTCTTCTTTTATAGTTATTCACATCTTGGTCACTGTGGAAGATGCTGCAAGAGCCTTCTATTCCCTTTGACTCCTTTTCAAAGACTCAAGTAAATGGGAGATTGAAATAGCTATTAAACAACAAGGGTTGGGGAATTATATAAACACATTTTTGAAATCTTTTGAAAATTCAGGATTTTGTTCTAACCAATTCTTAAACATGATGTGTTTTATGATTACATTATAAAAATATTTTTCTGTAAAAATACTTTTGTTCCTCTTGCATGCAATCCTTCGGAACAAAATGTCTAGATAAAACTGAGGAATGATTTAAAATGTAATATGGGACACACTGATAATGAAAACCACAAACTAAATCCCTAACACCTAGGAAAACACAGGGGTGGTAGAGGGCATTAATAATCTTTATGTTTCAGAACTACTCCTGAAAGAGTTCCCCTCCTTTTAAAAACAACTCTCTGTGTTATCTTTCCAAGCTGCAGACTGACTGCTTCTTCAGACTGACTGCTGAGCCTATGATCACACCTGACAATGTTAACAATGAGACAACAGAGGATGGCCTCAGCTCCTGCGATTTCCACATGAACTATCTCTATATGTCATCCACATTTGTGTGGCAGATACACTGATGTCACAGACAAATAAAACTGTTTAAAACTGACTGCTTCAGGCAGTCCTTCTTAAACCAAATACTAAACTAAATGATATGGACTAGACAGGGAATCCCACAGCAAGAGACCCCCATACTGGAAAGTCACATTGAAGGCCTTGTTAACGTGACTGTCTGATGAATATATGTCTAGTTCAGAATGACCTAACAATGTAAACTCTTTGTTTTCAGGGATACCAAATGTGTCCTCTGGGATTATGCTTCTTATGTATGTACCCTGATTATCATTACATTGCTTCACAACTGGAAGTCATTCGGGTCAGCTGTGCTGTACCTAAATTGATACCTCAGGCCAGGTAAAAATAAAAAAGATTTATACAAAAACTTAAAGAAAAAGCCTCCTGAGGAAACAGTATGGAGGTTCTTTAAAAAATTAAAAATAGAACTACAATATGATCCAGCAACTCCACTCCTAGGTATATATCTTAAGAAAATGAAAACACTTTGAAAAGATATATGTACCCCAATGTTCATAACAGTATAGCAACATTATTTACAATTGCCAGGATATGGAAACAACCCAGCTGTCCATAAACAGATGAATGGATAAAGAAGATGTGGCATATATATACATATATACACATACACAATGGAATATTACTCAGCCATAAATAATAATAAATAATAATGAAATTTTGTCATTTGCAGCAACATAGGCGGACCTGGAGTGTATTACACTTAGTGAAATAAGTCAGACAGAGAACAACAGATATTCTACGTTTTCACTTAAATGTGGAATCTAAAAAATAAAACTAAATAGTGCATATAAAAGAAGAAGACTCCTAGATATAGAGAAAAAACTAATGGTTACCAGCAGGGAGAGGAAAGCGGAGTGGGGGAGAGTTAAGAGAAGGGGGTTAAGAGGTACAAACTACTAGGTATAAAATAAATGAGATACAAAATGTACAGCACAAGGAATGTAGCTAATATTTTGTAATAACTTTAAGTGGAGTACAAACTATAAAAATATCAAATCACTATGTTGTACACCTGAGACTAATACAGCATTGTAAATCAAATATACTTCAATTTTGAAAAAGAAAGGTAAAAACCTCCTCCTGTCTCTCTAAATTAGACCCTAATGATAAGTTATGAAATATTTTTTCCTGGCTAAGCAACTGAAATTCATGGTTATGTTCAATCCTCCAGGCAGGCCTGATCATCCTGCTTGGAGTGGTCTTGATCATAGCCTTAGTCTGCTGTTGTCTCTGACTAATCACCTGGTTATTGTCACAGCACCTCAAAGTCTAACTTATTCAGTTTCATGATGGAGTAGCCTAAGTTTCTTGCTCATGTCATAAAAAATACAACAGTAGAGTTAAGGAGTCCAGCTGCTGGTTAAAAATCTATGTGTGATTTTTTTATGCCTGACCACAAGCAATTACAAAGGCCTTCCTTTGTGGCAGATGAAGCTTCGCTGGCTTGTTCACTGCTCACCTCCTGCTGTGTGACATGGTTCCTAAAAGGCCACAGACCAGTACCAGTCCATGGCCCAGGGGTTGGGGACCTCTGATCTAAAGGACCAAATATATATTTCTTATAAATCACAATATTGCACCCTCTCCCCAACACCAGAATCCATAAAACTGCCAGGGCCTTTGTTTAGGACTCTATCAAGAATGAGATGGCTCCCATGTTTATACTGATCTACCTGACTGTTGATTGGTGTACCATTCCATGGTGCAAATTGGAATAGGAACAGTGAAATAAGCCAGACACAGAAAGAAAAATACTGTATGATCTCACTTATACGTGGAATCTAAAAAAGTCAGATTCATAGAAGCAGAGTGGGGAGGTGGGGGAAAAGAGGAGATGCTGATCAAATACTACTGTACTGTATTATTAACTATAATCTAGACATTTGCCAAGAGAATAAATTTCAGTTGCTCTCACCACACACACAAAAAATATAACTATGTGAGGAGGTGGATATGTTAATTAGCCTGACTGTAATAATCATTTCACTATGTATATGTGTATCAAAATAATTTTTATTAAAAATAAATAAAATTCATTTTTGTCTTTTTTATTGCTCTAAAAGTCTAAATATATAGTCTGAAGCAAAAATAATAGCAATGCTTTTTATTGTTTATAGTATATATAAAAGTAAAAAGTATGACAATAATAGCACAGATGTGGGGGGAATTGAGAATTTTCCATTTTAAGTTTCTAATAATGCACTTGAAACTATATAAGGTTATTTAAAGTTAGGCTCTGATTAATTAAAGAAGTATTTTGTAGACCCAATTGTAACCACTAAAACCAATTATTTTAAAAGCAAAATAAAAGAACTAATCAATAGAAGAGATATAGTGAAATCCCAAAATGTTGATTAACACCAAGAGAAGTCAAGAAAATAAAGGAAACAAAGAACAGATGGAACAACTAGGGAAAAATGTATCACTAGGCACATTAAATATGAATTGTCTAATCACACTGGTTATAAGAGATTATCAAATTTGATTTAAAAATGACCAATACCCAACTCTATGCTGGCTACAAGAAACTCACTTTAAATATAAAGCTATAGTAGGTTAAACATAAAACGATGGAGAAAAATACACCATTAAAACATTATCCCAAAGTTAGCTGGAATAGCTATATTAATATGAGGAATAGTATCAAGGCTAAAGAAAACATTAAACAATGATAAACAGGTCAATTCATTAAAAGAAAATTGAATCCTAAATGGTCATGCACCTAACATCAAAACTTCAAAATATATGAGACAAATGGATGGAACTGAAAGGAGAAATAGACAAATCCACAATTATATTTGGAGACTCCATCACCTTTCTTTCAGTTACTGATACAACATGTAAACAGAAATCAGTAAGTGTGTAGAAGACCTGAACATTATCAAACAGCTAGAATTAATTGGCCATTATAAAACACTATCCAACAAGAACAGAATATAATTTATTTTCAAGTTGTAAAAAATTAACAAACAGAAACCTCAAATGAAAAGAGTTGGGAGACCAGAAGGGGGAGTTCTTATGTCCTGTGATGAAAGCAAAACCCACAGGAAGAAGAAACACTCCTCTTCTTTCCTGGCAAGGACTCAGCCAATGAAAAGTCATGGCATCTTTGTTTATGATAGCCCTTCCAAATTTTATTTCCACTCTACAAAAAGAAAATGCCCTCCCTTGTTGTGTGGGGACTTGTATGTGGTTCACCATGGTTGCAGACCCCATATTGCAATCCTCTGCTGATCCTGAATAAACTCATCTTTGCTACAGAAATATCTGCCACAATATATATTTCAGGTCAACATTTTGGTGGCCTGGACAGGGACCAGAGAAGACCCTCTGATGGATCTGGGGATGGTGAGCAAATAGGTGCAGTACCCATTTGAGGTACAACTGAGTTATAATCGAGCCCATTGTTGCTCACTGTTTTCTTGATGACCACATGGTTTGAAGTTATGTCTTTATCCTAGATCCAAACTCACACACTCTTTGTGGTAAAAGGTCCCCAGGTTTTATTCAGGATCCATTTTAAGGTTTTGCTTTTCTGATTAAGACCTTGTTCTGTATATGAATCGTTTTTTGGCACTTCAGTCTGATTTTGAGCTCTGTCTCAACCAAAGCTGGCTGAAAATGTCTTTGACCCAATTCCTTTGGGAATGAACTGCTTCAGATGAAACTGTGCCAGTTTTTTAGACTTTCAGCCTATTCCTTTGGAAAACCTATCTCTGGAGATTGGCAAAAAACAAAAACAAAAACAAAAACAAAAAAAAACCCTTCAGCCTGGCTCCTCCTCAGAATCAAGCTGTCTTCTTAGTACTGGCTGGGATTGGCTTGTTAGTTGTTAGAATTGAGCTATTTGTACCGTACACTGTTTAAGTTGTTTGAAAATTGTTCTTTAGTCTAGAGGAAAAACCTCTTATAAATGGAATCCCAGTTATCTAAGTATTTTGAGGGTGCCCCAACCCACAGGGATTCTGGCCAATATTACGTTTAAAAATCATGGTCCTTTGTCATGTGCATTTCTAACTACTTGGACCAACCTGACCAAAGGTAATTTAGAAAATCAATGGAGATTATGAAGAACTTTTGAAATCCTCAATCTTAATTTTCTTAAAACTGAATTGGACTACAATATTAAAAAAATCCCCAGAACTGAGTGGAATGCTTATTTCTGTTAGTATTTTAAGGCTTCCCAATGTTATAAGGAGTCTAAAATTGCCTCTCTACAAAATAAGATTTTAAGATTAACTGAGGCTAACAAACAATTAAAGAAAGATATAATGTCTCCTGAAGACTTACTTAGGCTCTAGCTTCTTTGTCTCAGGCTCTACTTCTGACACCATCTTATCTCTCTTCCTCAGCTCCTCATGGCCAGACTCCACTTCTGGCACCATCTTCATCCTTCCCTTCTATTCGGCCTACAGCTCCCCTATACCCTCAATTCCCCCATATGAATTCTCTCACCTAACTTCCCCTTTTCTCTGAAGTTCTCCTCATTCCCTTTTCCTCTGAACTTGTCAGAGCATGTCCTTTTAAGATTAAGCCTTTTAAGAATTCAGAAGCTAAAATCTTAATTTCTTATATTCCCTGGTCTAAACCTGAACTGTGAGCCATAGTCAAAGGTTTTCTCAAAGTAACCAAAGGAAAAAAAAATAACCAAAGATTCTCACAGGTTTGCTGAGGAATTTAATATAGTGATTAAAACTTATAAGCCTGGTTTTCCAGCTTATGACAGCTAGTTCATATGCTAGCCGATGAAGGCCAAGCCCAGCATTGAATAAAACCCACTAATTGGGAAAATCCTGAAAGGTCTCTAGAATTACAACCAGGAGATCAGCCCACTAACTTATATGATCAGGCTCAAGCAATCGCTAAGTGAATTCATTGAGCAATTCCTAGGGCTTTTCCAAAGCCTGATGATTGGAACAAAATTCGGCCTTGTACACAAAAATCTGATGAATGTGTTCATGATTATTACAATTGACTTCAGATTGTTTTTAAAGAAAATTCTGGTCTTCCTTCAGATGTTTATTTCACCTAACTAGCTTTTAACTCTATGTATATTAATAGGCTGAACTGGGACCCTTTGTAAAAAGACCAGGATTGAATGGGAAACTATGTTCACTCCAGATTTAGTTAATCTGGAAAACCAGCTTTCTCACACTCTAGATGAGTCACCACCAAGTAAAACCAAGTGGGACCCTATGGGGCTCCTGAGCACAAAAGCCTTTCTGTGTCCCCTATTTGTTGATTACAAGAAATAGGCTTCCTTCAGTCTCCATGACTTTCCCTGAGTTCAAACTGGCAGATTCAAACAGTTGCTAATTAGGGAAGGGAGGGGATGCAGAGACAAGTAACAGTCAAGAAAAGATAGTGCAGCCTTGGGATAGGGTCCTGGTTCCCCCTCATGGGATATACATAACAATATCTTTGAGCTGTTTTGCAGATACTGAAACCCCCACCAGGTGGGAGAAGTTAACAGCATGCTGCCCACAAGCACATGGACCCTAGACCAGTTGGAACCAGAAGGCTGATGATGCTGACTCTCACTTACCTCACCACCAACCAATCAGAAGAATGTCCACGAGCTGGTCACACCCTCTTTGAACCATGACTATAAAACTCCTCACTACTCTCTCCAGGTAGGGACACACAGTTTTGAAGGCATTAGCCCACGATGGCCCCCTTTGCTTGGCAAAGCAATAAAGCTATTCTTTTCTACTTCACCCCAAACTCTGTCTCCAAGATTTAATTTGGTGTCAGGGTACAGAGGCCGGATTTGGCTTCACAAGTAAGACCACAAAAATTCTTAATCTTCAACTCCAGAAAATGAAGGCTTCTAAACAAAACAAAAACCCTCCTATTTTCTGCTATTATTGCAAAGAGGCAAGATATTGGAACAGAGATTGTTACAAATTGAAGTGATTTAGGTGCCTTCAGCCCTCTAACCAGCCTTCCTGTGTCCTCCCAATGCTCAGTAATGGAACTCTGAGGAAATACAGGGGCTCTTTCCAATCTTCCCTCTTAATCAGCTTGAAGAAACATTTCTCCAGATGGGGGATGAATCTCTTCCAGTTCTAATTGACATTAGAGCCACACCCTCAGTGATCAACCCCACTGCTATAAAATAGCCCCTGCCTCAAGAGGTTCTTGTCTCTGAACCCATTCCCTTTTGTTTAGGCCCTTTGGGAGATACATACATTTTTCTCCTTAGTTCCTCCACACTTACACATTTATTAGACTGAGAATTAGAGAAATATCATGCCAGAAATTCTTTCTCCCAAAATGGAGGGATAATTCTATAATTTGACAGTAGTCAAAGTAACCAACTAGGAGAATGACATAACTCTTTGACATATTTTATTTGTTCCATCTCTAATGGTACTAGAACTGACTCTGAAAACACTGATTATTAGTCCTTATTGAATCAGCTGCCATCTTCTTTATGGGCAAATTTTCCACCTGATATTGGAAAAATTCACAATGCACCTCCCATCAAGATTCAAATAGATCCCTCAAAACCTCCCCCCAGAATTAATCAATACTCTTTATGTAAAGAAGACTTTCAAGGAATACAGCCCATAATAGAAGATGACAAGACCCAAGATGTTACTATCCCTTGTACTAGCCTCTGTAATACACTCATTTTACCAGTGAGAAAACCTAAGGACCGAGGGAGGAGGTTTGTCTAGGACCCTGAGTAATAAACAACATTGTTATTCCTCAACATCCTGTTGTTTCTAACCCTCATATGTTACTAACATCCATTCCGCCGGAAGTAAATTATTTACTATAATTGCTTTATACAGTGCATTCTTTAGTATTTCAGTTGATGAAATTAGTCAATACATTTTTACCTTCTCTTGGGAAGAAAAACAATTCACCAGGACAGTGTTGCCTCAGGGTTTTACTGAGAGTCCTTATTTCTTCAGCAAATCTTAAAGGCTGATCTGGATGACATAAAGTTTCCTAGAGATTCTACTTTGTTTCAGTATGGGGGTGATTTGCTTCTTTTCTCTTCTACTCAAGTCTCCTCACAGAGAGACAGTGTCCATTTACTAAAGCTTTTAGCCTTAAAGGAATATAAAGGTCACCAAAGAAAAATTGCAGTTGCCCAAACACAGGTTCAATATTAAGGCACTTGATATTAGAACAAAGGCTGCACTAATTAGACTTCAGGGTGTCCTAAGTTTCCCCAAACCTAAAACTAAGTGTCAACTGCAAGGTTTTCTTGGGCTACTTGGTTATTGTTGAAGTTGGATTCTAAATTTCTCTCTTATGGCCAAACTTCTGTATGTTTTGCTCAACTATAACAACACTGACCCACTTTTATGGGAAGAACCAGATGACATAGATTTCAAGGTCTTAACGGAGAGTTTGAGAAACGCACCTGCCCTTAGGAATCCCAATTATAAGAGTCCCCTTTTCTGTTTTGAATATGAAAGGGAAGGGAATGCCCTTGGGTTACTCATCCCAAAACACTGGGACCACCATCCACCCAGAGGATAGTATAGCCAGTGACTGGACCCTGTGGCACAGGGATACTCACCTTGACTTAGAGCCATTATGACCACTGCCCATTTGGTTAAGTCCACTGAAAAAAACGTTGTGAGATCCTCTTTAACCATTTTTGTACCTCATGTAGTAGAAGCCCTCCTGAATTCTCAACTCAACATTTCTCAGTCAGATGCCTTACCTCCTATGAAGTCCTTTTGTTAAATGCTCTTCTTATAACTATTTTACATTATAATATCAATAATCTTAGCCCTGCCACTCTTATCCCCTCCCAGCACTGATGAAGTCACTAACCAATGCTTAATGCTGATGGATCACCTCCTGACTCCTGTAGCAAATTCTTTAGGTAATGATGACTTCTCATGGTTAACTGATGGTTCTTAGTTAAAAGGTGACAATGACAAATATTGTTCTGGGTATGCTATTTACACATCCTTTTGATTGAGGCAGCATCTTTACCTATGGCTACTTCAGTCCAACAGCCTGAACTATATTCTCTTACATACGCTTGTACTTTAGCCAAGGACAAAACTATCAATATTTATACTGATAGCAGATATGCTTTTGGAGTAGCTCATGATTTTGGAATATTGTGGAAGTAAAGTAGTTTCCTTGCTTCCAGAAGAAATAAAATTAAAAATGTCCCCTATGTTCAGGAATTATTGGATGCAATACTTTAACCTGCCACTTTTGCTATTATTAAAATTCTGGGGAATTCTAAACTTGACTCTCTGGAAGCTAAGGGAAATCAACTTGCTGACATTTCCAAAAAGAATGCTGCTGCCTTTAAAGGAACCAAGAGCAGTCAAACCTCTGTCATAGTCCAAAGAAATATTTGCCCAAATAATAACTTGGAAAAACTAGCTAGAGAAACCCAACAATTGGCCTCAGAAAAGAAAAAAAACACAAGATTTGAAATTCAACGATTGTTTGATAAAGAGAGAAAGCTCTGGTTTGGACCAAATAAAAACCCAGTCCTACCAGAAACTCTAAAATTCTTACTCCTCACTGTACCTGAATTAACCCATTAGTCTACTGACAAAATGATAGCCTCATGAATCAATATTGGTGGGAAAACATTAACAAGTTTGCAAAAGTGCCTACCTCACTTGTCCCACTTGTCTGAAACACAACCCAGGGAAACTTGTTTGTACTGCTCCCAGAGATTTTAAACAGCCTAATGGACCATTCAAGATCTGGCAAATTGACTTCATATAACTTCCTCTGTCTTATGGATACAAATATGTTTTGGTCATGGTCTGTATGCTTTCACACTGACTGAAACTTTCCTTTGCAGACAGGCTACTGCTTCTTCTGTGGATAAAGTCCTTTTGGAAAAGACTATCTCTACCTGGGGAACTCTTCTTAAATTTTGTAATGATTGAGGAGCCCATTTAACTGGCCAGGTACTTCAACAAATCTGCACTATTTGGCCAGTTTTATAGCACTTTCACTATTCTTACTATCCTCAATCCTCTGGTTTAGTTGGACATACTAATGGCAATATTAAGACTCAAATGGCAAAATTTGTAGACACCCTCCAAATACCTTGGCCAAAAACATTACCATTGGTCCTTCTAAATCTCAGATCCACTCCTTTTGGTACTCACAAACTCTCACCCATTAAGATAGTCATAGTATACCCAATGCACTTGGCTTCTGCTTCCGTTTATCCACATCTGATAAAAGGAGATATACTCCAATATTGCAAAAGCCTAATTGCTTCTACTAAAAATAAGCATGCTTTGATAGAGAAATTTTTTCACTGTGTGTGCTCAGGAGATGAAGATTTTAAGCATCATACCTTGCAACCTAGAAATTTCACCTATTGGAAAAGACACCTCCAGAAGAACTCTCTTCAACCTCATTGAAAAGACCCCTATCAGGTACTGATAACCAAACTCCAAGAAATGGGCTCTTGGATTCATATAACACACCTAAAGAAAGCGCCAAACCTGATTGGATCTGCACTTTCACTAGTGACCTGAAATTAAACATTTCTCAGAATTGAAGCAGATGACACCTATTAGAAGTCTGTTACCAAACCATTGATGATGACACAATATTTCAGATAATCTCCAATGTCTATCATCTTGATAACATATGGACTTTAGATAAAAAGTGCCCAAGAGTTCTCCTTCCTAGCCCTTCTTATTACTCGAATGTGACCTTAATAAGTTTCCAATCTGTGCACTTTCCTTTCCATGAGACATTACACCCAGGAAAGGTCTTTCCTGACCCTGAGGGACAAAAAGCTGCTGAAACTAAAAAAACTGACTCTTGATCAGTATGCATTCAGAGAAAGACCTTGATCAAAAGGGGAAAATGTGAAAATTTGATAAAAACATTTAATTAAATAATCATGAGACCAGATGGGGGAACTATTAAGCCCTGGGATAATAGAAGAACTACACAGGAAGAAGACTTCTCTCCTTTCCTGGCAAGGAATCAGCCAATAAAAAGTCATGGAATCTCTGTTTATTATAGACCTCCCAAATTCCATTTTGTCTCTATAAAACAGTCTTCATTACCATGCTGTGCAGGAACCTGCATGTGGCTTGCCATGGTTGCAGACCCTGAATTGCAATTCTCCACTGATCCCAAATAAACCCATCTTTACTAGAGAAATATCTGGCAGATGATTTATTTCAGGTCAACAAAGTGAACCTGAAGCATTGAGCAAAATTGATAATATATTGGGTAATAAAAGAAATATATACAAATCTGAAAGAATAAAAATCATAAAAGCAGATTCTCAGATCATAGTGCAATTTAACTAGAATTCAATAACAGAAAGATATTTGTAAAATCTCCATTTTTTTGGAAGTTTGAAAAGCCCATTTTACATAAGTATAGGTCAAAGAGAAATCCAAATGGAAAGGTAAAAAAAAATGTACTGAATGAAAACAAAATACAGCATATCAAAATTTGTGGAATGTATAGAGGGAAATTTATTGTGTTAAATGGCTATATTATAAAAAAGAAAGTCTCAAATCAGTATAATCTAAACTACAAGAAGAATAGCAAATTCAACCATAAGCACAGAGAAAGAAGGAAATAATTAAGGTAACAGCAAGAAACAATAAAATTGAAAACATAAAAACAGTATACAAAATCAATGAAACCCACAGCTGGTTCTTTGAATTTTATAATTTCAAGATTTATTATAAAACCATAATAATTAACACAGTGTGGTTTTGGTGAAAATAAGGACATATATATTAATAGAACAGAATAGAGAGGCCAGAAATAGACCCACAAACATAGTTAATTTTTGACAAAACAATAAGGCAATTCAATGGACAAAGGATAGTCTTTTCAGCAAATAGTGTTGAAACAATTGAAGAATTATATGCAAAAAAAAAGAACATTGACCTAGATCTAACAGGTTATACAAAATTAACTTTAAATGGATCATAGGCTGAAATGCAAAATATAAAGCTATAAACTTTGTAGATAAAATCATAGGAGAAAAACTGTGAAACTTGTGTTAAGAAAAAGAGCTTTTAGATACAATACGAAAAGCAAAATCCATAAAGTACTGGGTTGGCTAAAGCATTTGTTCAGGTCTTTCCTGAATTCTTTGTCTAAACCAGTAAAAAGTTTATAAATTGGGCTTCACTGAAAATTTTAAAATACCATTGTCCTTTGGTCTACACTATTAATAAAATAAAATACAAACCAAAAACTAGGAGAAAACATTTGCAAACCACATTTCTGACAAAGGGCTTACATAAAGCATAACTAAATAATACATAAGAAAACAAAATAAGAAAACTAACAACCTCCACTTTTTTTAATTGGCAAAAGATCTGAAGAGAATTCAACAGCAAAGATATATAGGTAGTAAATAAGCACATGAAAAGATGTTAATCATTCTTAATCAATCATTTGAAAATTCAGTGAAACCCACAATAATAACACCATCCACTTTCAAAAATATCTTAAAGCAAAACAAAACAAGAAAGGAAATAAAACAAACAGAAAACCTATCCCTGTCAATGCTAAGTGCTATTGAAGATGCAGAAAAACTGTGATTCTCATACATTTCTGCTGAGAATCCAAAATGGTAGAGCCACTTTGGAAAATACTTTTTAAGTTCCTTAAAGTTAAACATACACTTTACCATATAACCCAGAGGTCCCACTCCTGTGTATCTTCTCAACTGAATTGAATACTTATGCTTACACAAAAACCAGTATGCAAACATTTACAGCAGCTTTATTCATAATTGTCAAAAATGGAAACAATTTAGGTGTCCATTAACCACTGAGTGGTTAGAAAACAACGGTACATCCATACAAGGGAATACTACATAACAAGAGAAAGGAATGAGCTATTGATTAATGCATCAACATAGATGAACCTTAAATGTACTTTGCAAAGTTGAAGAAGCCAAACTCAAAATCTTTATATTGTATAATTCCATTTGTATGACACTCTGAAGAAGCCGTAACTATGGAGAGGAAAATAGATCAGTGGATACCAATGTTTGGGCATATAGGGAGGGGTAACTATAAGGGGATAGTACTGGGGAAGTTTGGGGTGATTAAACTCTTGTATATGGAAGTTTGTTGATGGACATATGACTCTATGCATTTCAAAACCCACAGAACTATAACAACAAAAGTGAATTTTATTATATATTAATTTAAAAAGTCAACCAGGGCTTCCCTGGTGGCGCAGTGGTTGGGAGTCCACCTGCCGATGCAGGGGACACGGGTTCGTGCCCCGGTCCGGGAGGATCCCACATGCCGTGGAGCGGCTGGGCCCGTGAGCCATGGCCGCTGGGCCTGCGCGTCCGGAGCCTGTGCTCCGCAATGGGAGAGGCCACAGCAGTGAGAGGCCCGCGTACCGCAAAAAAAAAAAAAAAAAAAAAAAAAAAAGTCAACCAAAATGAGGTGGGGAAAGTAGGCTGTAAAAAATAAATCCAATTGTATTAAAAATGACTCACATAATTATATTGAAAAACATGGAGAAGAATGAAGCTGACCTAAATAACTTTGGGAAACAGTGCTTTTACTAGATAGTCTAATACCAAAAAAAATTTAAAAAGTACAAAAAACCCTGCACACAAACATTATACCCTAGGGGACAAAGTTACTTCTCACTGGCTTATGGGTTAGAGATTCTGAAACTAATTTATTTGTATATTAATGGTGAACAAATCTGTAAATATACTGTAGATAACAAAGGTCTCATTTCTCACTATCAGAGAAAGAACTAACAAAGAAAGGGGGAAGGCTGGAACAAACCTTGAAGTGCTATTGAAATGGTATTGGAAGAATCAGTATGAACTCATGGATTTTAATTAGACAGATAGTTGCAAGACCTGGGTTTGCCTCTTGGTGGATGTCAAAACAAAAGACACAATCAAGCCAAAGAACAGGAGAAGGAAAAATTTTATTACTTGCAACAAGTAAGGAGAACACAAAAGCAGTCTACTGTCTACCCAAACAGTAAAATTGAGGAAGTTTTAAGTTCAGGCATATCCATAAGGGGACTTGCTCAAACAGCAATTTAGCATATAACTGGGGCAAGAGCCATCCTAGGTTGGAGTTAAGGTTTTAGTTGATTGAAGTCACAAAGGCCAGCAAAGTTCAGCATAATCAATTCTCTGGCTCCAGTTAGTCTGGTTGTTGATTGTTTAAGGGGGTTTGGACCCTGTAAAACAGCTCAAGAATGTGTGTCAGGCTATTCTTTAACTTTGAAACAGAACTGGGAGTCTTAGTGACTGATTTATTGTCTCTGATATGGTTATTCCCCTGGCCTGGCAATAGCTGCTTGTTCCTACATTCATTTGTTCCTTACAATCATTAACTACTCAGACATGTTTTTCTGCATGGGCAAGCATTGTGGCCAGGCTTAGATCACAAATTGGCCTAGGCCTAAAATGGCTTCTCTTATGTCAAGAAAGCTATGCCTGGTTCTTTCTCTTCAGGGACGTCCTACTCTATCTGCTTACAGTTGGATAGATAGCTAAATAGTAAGAAAGAGAGAAAAGAAAGAAAACAAGGAAGGAAGGAAGAGAAAAAAGAAAGAAAGAAAGAAAGAAAGAAAGAAAGAAAGAAAGAAAGAAAGAAAGAAAGAAAGAAAAAAAAGAAAAGAAAAGGTTTTTGTAGTCTTTGGGCTTCCTGAACTCAATTTCATTGTGTGTGTGTGTGTGTGTGTGTGTGTGTGTCTGTGTGTGTGTGTAGCAAGGGTTTCCCACACAACATCAAGCAATCCTCAGACACCACCTGGATCTCCTAAAATTCAATTCAATTCTGACAATCTACCTGGAGATACCATCAGTTCCCATAGGTTAAGTGCTCAGCTTTACAAGACACCAAACACCCCCACCCCCCCGCCAACCTGCCACTACTTCAGAGCCTAGCCAAAAGTCCAGGTTTCTTAAACTGTGATTCTAATCACTACAGATCAGAGGTTCCCATGAGTGTCAACAATCCAAGGAAACTTTGTTCTCTTAACAGAAAGAACTAAACTCCAGTCCTGCATCAGCCCACCCTTAGTAACAAAATTCATTTACCTAAGTAAATTCAATCCAATCACAGCTTGACCTTGTAAAAAACTCTTGTCTCAGAGCTCCCTGTTTACAAGTCTTCCACAACCTTTTATATCTATATTAGTTTATCTCTTATTTTTCTTTTCCATTTAGAAATAACCAGCTTTAGGACAAAGAAAAATCATTTTATTTCCGCTTAACAAAATGCATTTCCATTCCCTGTACCTTCTTTTGCTGAAAACACACATCCTACATTCCTTGCATATGGAAATGTTTTCCTTATTATCCCAGTAGCTTAAATTATATATTAAAATTTTAACACTTAAAAACCGTAATCTCATGGAGGGGAAGATGGCAGAAGAGTAAGACGCGGAGATCACCTTTCTCCCCACAGATACACCAGAACTACATCTACACGTGGAACAACTCCTACAGAACACCTACTGAACACTGGCAGAAGACCTCAGACCTCCCAAAAGGCAAGAAAGGCCCCACGTACCTGGGTAAGGCTACAGAAAAAAGAATAAACAGAGAAAAAAGGATAGGGACGGGACCTGCACCAGTGGGAGGGAGCTGTGAAGGAGGAAAGGTTTCCACACACTAGGAAGCCCCTTCGCGGGCAGAGACTGTGGAAGGCAGAGGGGAAAGCTTCGGAGCCACGGAGTAGAGCACAGCAACAGGGGTGCGGAGGGCAAAGTGGAGAGATTCCCGCACAGAGGATCGGTGCCGAGTGGCACTCACCAGCCGGAGAGGCTTGTCTGCTCACCCGTCGGGGTGGGCGGGGCTGGGAGCTGAGGCTCGGGCTTCAGTCGGAGCACAGGGAGAGGACTGGGGTTGGCAGCATGAACACAACCTGCAGGGGGTTAGTGCACCATGGATAACCGGGAGGGAGTCCGGGGGAAAGTCTGGACCTGCCAAAGAGTCAAGAGACTTTTTCTTCCCTCTTTGTTTCCTGGTGCGCGAGGAGAGGGGATTAAGAGCGCTGCTTAAAGGAGCTCCAGAGACAGGCGCGAGCTGCGGCTAAAAGCGCGGACACCAGAGACGGGCATGAGATGCTAAGGCTGCTGCTGCCGCCACAAAGAAGCTTGTGTGTGAGCACAGGACACTATGCACACCCTCCTTCCGGGGAGCCTGTGCAGCCTGTCACTGCCAGGGTCCTGGGATCCAGGGATAACTTCCCCGGGAGAACGCACTGCACGCCTCAGGCTGGTGCAACCTCATGCCGGCCTCTGCCGCCGCAGGCTCTCCCCGCACTCCATACCCCTCCCTCCCCCTGGCCTGAGTGAGCCAGAGTCCCTGAAGCAGCTGCTCCTTTAACCCCGTCCTGTCTGAGCAAAGAACAGACGCCCTCCGGCGACCTACACGCAGAGGCGGGACCAAATCCAAAGCTGAGCCCCAGGAGCTGTGAGAATAAAGAAGAAAGGGAAATCTCTCCCAGCAGCCTCAGAAGCAGCGGATTAAAGCTCCACAATCAACTTGATGTACCCTGCATCTGTGGAATACCTGAATAGACAACGAAACAACTCAAATTGAGGAGTGGACTTTGAGAGCAAGTTTTATGATTTTTTCCCCTTTTCCTCTCTTTGTGAGTGTGTATGTTTCTGTGTGAGATTTTGTCTGTATACCTTTGCTTCCACAATTTGTCCTAAGGTATTATCTGTCAGATTCTTTTTTCTTTTCCAAAATAATTTTTTTGTAATAATTAAATTATATTTTAATAAATTTTTTATTTTATCTTACTTTATTTGATATTATTTTATCATCTTTCTTTCATTTTTTCCTTCCTTTCCTCCTTTCTTCCTTTCCTTCTTCCTTCCTTCCCTCCTCCCACCCTCCCTCCCTCCCTCCCTTCCGCCTCCCTCCCTCCCTCCTTTCTTTCTTTCTTTCTTTCTTTCTTTCTTTCTTTCTTTCTTTCTTTCTTTCTTTCTTTCTTTCTTTCTTTCTTTCTTTCTTTCTTTCTTTCTCTTTCCTTCCTTCTCTCTCTCTCTTTCTTCTTTCTTCCTTTCTTTCTTTCTTTCTTTCTTTCTTTCTTTCTTTCTTTCTTTCTTTCTTTCTTTCTTTCTTTCTTTCTTTCTTTCTACTTTTTCTCCCTCTTATTCTGAGCCATGTGGATGAACTACTCTTGTTGCTGTAGCGAGGAGTCAGGGCTGTGCCTCTGAGGTGGGAGAGCCAACTTCATGACACTGGTCCACAAGAGACCTCCCAGCTCCACATAACATCAAATGGCTAAAATCTCCCAGAGATCTCAATCTCAACAACAACACCCAGCTTCACTCAAAGACCAGCAAGCGACAGTGCTGAACACCCTATGCCAAACAACTAGCAAAACAGAAACACAATGACACCCATTAGCAGAGAGGCTGCCTAAAATCATAATAAGTCCACAGACACCCCAAAACACACCACCAAATGTGGACCTGGCCATCAGAAAGAGAAGATCCAGCCTCAACCACCAGAACACTGGCACTACTCCTCTCCACCAGGAAGCCTACACAACCCACTGAACCAACTTTAGCCACTGGGGACAGACACCAAGAACAATGGGAACTACGAACACTGCAGCCAGCAAAAAGGAAACCACAAACACAGTAAGATAAGCAAAATGAGAAGACAGAAAAACACAAAGCAAATGAAGAAGGAAAATAAAAACCCACGAGACCTAACAAATGAAGAGGAAATACGCAGTCTACATGAAAAATAATTCAGAATAATGATAGAAAACATGATCCAAAATCTGGGAAATAGAATAGACAAAATGCAAGAAATGTTTAACAAGGACTTGGAAGACCTAAAGATGAAACAAGCAATGATGAACAACACGTTAAATGAAATTAAAAGTACTCTAGATGTGATCAAGAGCAGAATAACTGAGACAGAAGAACGGATAAGTGACCTGGAAGATAAAATAGTGTAAATAACTACTGCAGAGCAGAATAAAGAAAAAAGAATGAAAAGAACTGAAGACAGTCTCAGAGACCTCTGGGACAACATTAAACACACCAACATTCGAATTATAGGGGTTCCAGAAGAAGAAGAGAAAAAGAAAGGGATTGAGAAAATATTTGAAGAGATTAGAGTGGAAAACTTCCCTAATATGGGAAAGGAAATAGTTAATCCAGTCCAGGAAGCACAGAGAGTCCCATACAAGATAAACGCAAGGAGAAATAGGTCAAGACAGATTCTAATCAAACTGTCAAAAATTAAACACAGAGAAAACATATTAAAAGCAGCAAGGGAAAAACAATGAATAACACACAAGGGAATCCCCATAAGGTTAACAGGTTATCTTACAGCAGAAACTCTGCAAGCCAGAAGGGATGGGCAGGACATATTTAAAGTGATGAAGGAGGAAAACCTACAACCAAGATTACTCTATCCAGCAAGGATCTCATTCAGATTTGATGGAGAAATTAAAACATTTACAGACAAGAAAAAGCTGAGAGAGTTCAGCACCACCAAACCAGCTTTACAACAAATGCTAAAGGAACTTCTCTAGGCAAGAAACAGAAGAGAAGGAGAAGACCTACAATAATGAACCAAAAATAATTAAGAAAATGGGAATAGGAGCATACATATCGATAATTACCTTAAATGTAAATGGACTAAGTGCTCCCACCAAAAGACACAGATTGGCTAAAAGGATACAAAAAAAAAAGAACCATATATATGCTGCTTATAAGAGACCCACTTCACACCTAGGGACACATACAGACTAAACTTAAGGGGATGGAAAAAGATACTCCATGCAAATGGAAACCAAAAGAAAGCTGGAGTAGCAATTCTCATATCAGACAAAATAGACTTTAAAATAAAGACTATTAGAATAGACAAAGAAGGACACTACATAAAGATCAAGGGATCGATCCAACAAGAAGATATAACAATTGTAAATATTTATGCACCTAACATAGGAGCACCTCAATACATAAGGCAAATACTAACAGCCATAAAAGGGGAAATTGACAGTAACACATACATAGTAGGGGACTTTAGCACTCCAGTTTCACCAATGGACAGATCATCCAAAATTTAAAAAAAAATAAGGAAAAATGAACTTTAAATGATACATTAAACGAGATGGACTTAATTGATATTTATAGGACATTGCATCCAAAAACAACAGAATACACATTTTTCTAAAGTGCTCATGGAACATTCTCTGGGATAGATCATATCTTGGGTCAAAAATCAAGCCTTGGTAAATTTAAGAAAATTAAAGTTGTATCAGGTATCTTTTCTGACCACAAGCTATGAGAGTAGATATCAGTTAACAGGAAAAGATCTGTAAAAATACAAACACATGGAGGCTAAACAATACACCACTTAATAACGAAGTGATCTCTGAAGAAATCAGAGAGGAAATAAAAAAAAACCAAGAAACAAATGACAATGGAGACACGATGACCCCAAACCTATGGGATGCAGAAAAAGCAGTTCTAAGAGGGAAGTTTATAGCAATATAATCCTACCTTAAGAAACAGGAAATATCTCAAATAAACAACCTAACCTTGCACCTAAAGCAATTAGAGAAAGAAGAACAAAAAACTGCAAAGTTAGCAGAAGAAAACAAATCATAAAAATAAGATCAGAAGTAAATGAGAAAGAAATGAGGGAAACTATAGCAAAGATCAATAAAACTAAAAGCTGGTTCTTTGAGATGATACACAAAATTGAAAAAAAACATTATCCACACTCACCAATCAAAAAAGGGAGAAGACTCAAATCAATAGAATTAGAAATGAAAAAAGAGAAGTAACAACTCACACTGCAGAAATACAAAAGATCGTGAGAGATTACTATAAGCAACTCTATGCCCATAAAATGGACAACTTGGAAAAACAGGACAAATTCTTACAAATGCACAACCTGCCAAGACTGAATCAGGAAGAAATAGAAAATATGAACAGGTCAATCACAAAAACTGAAATGAAACTGTGATAAAAAGTCTTCCAACAAACAAAAGCCCAGGAGGACATGGCTTCACAGGTGAATTCTATCAAACATTTAGAGAAGAGCTAACACTTATCCGTCTGAAACTCTTCCAAAATATATCAGAGGGAGGAACACTCCCAAACTCATTCTATGAGGCCACCATCACGCTGATACCAAAACCAGACAAGAATGTCACAAAGAAAGAAAACTACAGGCCAATATCACTGATGAGCATAGATGCAAAAATCCTCAACAAAATACTAACAAACAGAATCCAACAGCACATTAAAAGGATCATACATCATGATCAACTGGGGTTTATTCCAGGAATGCAAGGATTCTTCAGTGTATGAAAATCAATTAATGTGATACACCATATTAAAAAATGGAAGGAGTAAAAACATATGATCATCTCAATAAATGCAGAGAAAGCTTTTGACAAAATTCAACACTCATTTATGATAAAAATCCTGCTGAAAGTATGCAAAGAGGGAACTTTCCTCAACATAATAAAGGCCATATATGACAAACCCACAGCAAACATCGTTCTCAATGGTGAAAAACTGAAAACATTTCCACTAAGATTAGGAACAAGACAAGGTTGCCCATTCTCACCACTCTAATTCAACATAGTTTTGGAAGTTTTAGTGACAGCAATCAGAAAAAAAAAAGTAATAAAAGGAATCCAAATCAGAAAAGAAGAAGTAAATCTGTCACTATTTGCAGATGATATGATTCTATACATAGCAAATCCTAAAGATACTACCAGAAAACTACTAGTGCTAGTCAGTGAATTTGGTAAACTAGCAGGATACAAAGTTAATGCATAGAAATCTCTCGCATTCCTATACACTAATGATGAAAAATCTGAAAGTGAAATCAAGAAATCACTCCCATTTACCATTGCAACAAAAAGAATAAAATATCTAGCAATAAACCTACCTAAGGAGACAAAAGAACTGTATGCAGAAAATGGTAAGACACTGATGAAAGAAATTAAAGATGTTACAAATAGATGGAGAGATATACAATGTTCTTGGATTGGAAGAATCAACATTGTGAAAATGACTCTACTACCCAAAGCAATCTACAGTTTCAATGCAATCCATATCAAACTACCACTGGCATTTTTCACAGAACTAGATTCAAAAATTTCACAATTTATATGGAAACACAAAAGACTCCGAATAGTCAAAGCAATCTTGAGAACGAAAACTGGAGCAGGAGGAATCAGGCTCCCTGTCTTTAGACTATACTACAAGCTACAGTAATCAAGACAGTATGGTAGTGGCACAAAAACAGAAAGATAGATCAATGGAACAGGATAGAAAGCCCAGAGATAAACCCACAAACATATGGTCACTCTATCTTTGATAAAGGAGGCAGGAATGTACAGTAGAGAAAGGACAGCCTCTTCAATAAGTGGTGCTCGGAAAAATGGACAGGTACATATAAAAGGGAAAACTGGACAGGTACATATAAAGGGAAAACTGGACAGGTACATATAAAAGTATGAGATTAGATCACTCCCTAACACCATACACAAAAATAAGCTCAAAATGGATTAAAGACTTAAATGTAATGCCAGAAACTCAAACTCTTAGAGGAAAACATAGGCAGAGCACTCTATGACATAAATCACAGGAGAAACCTTTTTGACCCACCTCCTAGAGAAATGGAAATAAAAACAAAAATAAACCAAAGGGATCTAATAAAACTTCAAAGCATTTGCACAGCAAAGGAAACCATAAACAAGTCCAAACTACAACCCACAGAATGGGAGAAAATATTTGCAAATGAAGCAACTGACAAAGGATTAATCTCCAAAATTTATAAGCAGCTCATGTAGCTCAATAACAAAAAAACAAACAACCCAATCCAAAAATGGGCAGAAGACCTAAATAGACATTTCTCTAATGATTAATGATGTTGAGCATTCTTTCAAGTGTTTGTTGGCAGTCTGTATATCTTCTTTGGAGAAATGTCTATTTAAACTACAATGAGATATCATCTCATACCAGTCAGAATGGGCATCTTCAAAAACTATAGAAACAATAAATGCTGGAGAGGATTTGGAGAAAAGGGAACACTCTTGCACTGCTGGTGGGAATGTGAATTGGTACAGCCACTATGGAGAACAGTATGGAGATTCCTTAAAAAACTACAAATAGAACTACCATATGACCCAGCAATCCCACCACTGGGCATACACCCTGAGAAAACCATAATTCAAAAAGAGTCATGTACCAAAATGTTCATTGCAGCTCTACTTACAATACACAGGAGATGGAAAGAACCTAAGTGTCCATCATTGGATGAATGGATAACGAAGATGTGGCACATATATACAATGGAGTATTACTCAGCCATAAAAAGAAATGAAATTGAGCTATTTGTCATACAGAGTGAAGTAAGTCAGAAAGAGAAAGACAAATACCGTGTGCTAACACATCTATATAGAATTTAAGAAAAATATATCATGAAGAACCTAGGGGTAAGACAGGAATAAAGACACACTACTAGAGAATGGACTTGAGGATATTGGGAGGGGGATGGGTAAGCTGTAACAAAGTAAGAGAGTGGCATGGACGTATATACACTACCAAATGTAAAATAAATAGCTAGTGTGAAGCAGCTGCATAGCACAGGGAGATCAGCTCGGTGCTTTGTGACCACCTAGAGGGATGGGATAGGGAGGGTTGGAGGGAGGGAGACACAAGGGGGAAGAGATATGGGAACATATGTATATGTATAACTGATTTACTTTGTTATTAAGCAGAAATTCACACAAACACTGTAAAGCAATTATACACCAATAAAGATGTAAACAAAACAAAACAAAATGAAACAAAAAAACCTTAATCACTAGCAAAAACTGACAAGCAAGTAATTGTGAACTGTTTGTCATATTAGCATTTCCTGACTGCAAAATTTAGGAATATTCCATAACGTCTAGAAATATACATCTTCTCATAGCATAATTACTTTCCTCAGTATGGTACAAGGCATGTGTCTAGTACACCCAATATCTTGAGTTTTCCTCTTGTAAGAAGACAAAAATAGGAAACTTACACTCGTTTAGCAGTCAATGTTCCAGTACTTTATCTTATTTGAAATGATTTCGATATCCAATGAATTACATAATTTAACTTTGAAAACTCTACATTTTTAGGAGACAGCCTGGAAAACTTCTTTTAGATAGGCATATGCAGAACATAATTATTCCTAAAGGGTTCAGCTGAAAACATTTATCTATTTACCTTTGTTTTTTAACTTATGAAAATATCATCCTGCCAAGTTATTTTTTTTCCTTGCTGGCAAACTGCAACAGAAAGATTTAATATAAGCTTATAAACCTTGACTAAACCTAGGTACAGTAAGACATGTCTGTATTGATTAAACCAAGAAGCTTAACTTAGTTTTAATACCAGATGTTAATTTAATACTGAGGCAGTGTGAACACAGCCTGAAGGGGTTAGTGCACCACAGCTAGATGGGAGGGAGTCCAGGGAAAAGTCTGGACCTGCTAAAGAGACAAGAGACTTTTTCTTCCCTCTTTGTTTCCTGGTGCGTGAGGAGAGGGGATTAAGAGTGCTCCTTAAAGGAGCTCCAGAGACGGACGCGAGCCTCGGCTGACAGCGCGGACCCCAGAGACGGGCATGAGAGGCTTAGGTTGCTGCTGCCACCACCAAGAAGCCTGTGTGCGAGCACAGGTCACTATCCACACCTTCCAGGGAGCCTGTGCAGCCCGCCACTGCCAGGGTCCCAGGATCCAGGGACAAATTCCCTGGGAGCATGCACGGTACGCCTCAGGCTGGCACAATGTTGCACTGGCCTCCACCGCTGCAGGCTCGACCCACAACGTGCCCATCCCTCCCCCAGACCTGAGTGAGCCAGAGCCCCCGAGCCAGCTGTTCCTTTAATACCTTCCTGTCTAAGCAAAGACAAGAAGCCCTCCTGCGATCGAAAAATAGAGGCAGAGCCAAATCCAAATCTGAGACCCCAGAGCTGTGCCAAAAAAAAGAGAAAGGGAAATCTCTCCCAGAAGCCTCAGGAGCAGCGGATTAAATCTCCACAATCAACTTGATGTACCCTGTATCTGTGGAATACCTGAATTGACAACAAATCATCCCAAACTGAGGAGGTGGACTTTGAGAGCAAGATTTATTAATTTTTTTCCTCTTTTCTTCTTTTTGTGAGTCTGTACGTGTATGCTTCTGTGTGAGATTTTCTCTGTATTGCTTTGCTTCCACCATTTGTCTTAGGATTCTATCCGTCCTTTTTGTTGTTGTTGTTGTTGTTTTAAATTTTGTTCTTAATAATTATGTTTTATTTTAATAATTGTATTCTATTTTAACTTGATTTATTTTATTTTCTTTTATCCTCTTTCTTTCTTTCTACTTTTTCTCCCTTTTATTCTGAGCAATGTGGATGAAATGCTCTTGGTGCTGCAGCCAGGAGTCAGTGCTGTGCCTCTGAGGTGGGAGAGCCAACTTCAGGACACTGGGCGACAAGAGACCTCCTAGCTCCACGTAACATCAAATGGCGAAAATCTCCCAGAGATCGTCTCAACACCAACACGCAGCTTCACTAAAAGACCAGCAAGCTGCAGTGCTGCACAACCTATGCCAAACAACTAGCAAGACAGGAACACAACCCCACCCATTAGCAGAGAGGCTGCCTAAAATCATAATAAGTCCACAGACAGCCCAAAACACACCACCAAATGTGGACCTGCCCACCAAAAAGACAGCATCCAGCCTCATCCACCAGAACACAGGCACTAGTCCCCTCCACCAGGAAGCCTACACAACCCACTGAAACAAATTTAGCCACTGGGAACAAACACCAAAAACAACAGGAACTACAAACCTGCAACCTGCAAAAAGGAGACCCCAAACACAGTAAGATAAGCAAAATGAGAAGACAAAAAACACACCGCAGTTGAAGTACCAAGAGAAAAACCCACCACACCTAACAAATGAAGAGGAAATAGACAGCCTACATGAAAAAGAATTCAAAATAATGATAGTAAAGATGCTCCAAAATTTGGAAAAAAAATAGAGATATTGCAAGAAATGTTTAACAAGGACATAGAAGAACTAAAGAGGAAACAAGCAATGGTGAACAACACAATAAATGAAACTAAAATTACTCTAGAAGGGAACAATATCAGAAAAACTGAGGCAGAAGAACAGATAAGTGACCTGGAAGATTAAATAGGGGAAATAACTACTGCAGAGCAGAAAAAAAAAAAAAGAATGAAAAGAACTGAGGACAGTCTCAGAGACCTCTGGGACAACATTAAACGCACCAACATTCGAATTATAGGGGTTCCAGAAGAAGAAGAGAAAAAGAAAGGGACTGAGAAAATATTTGAAGAGATTATAGTTGAAAACTTCCCTAATATTGGAAAGGAAATAGTTAAGCCCAGGAAGCACAGAGAGTCCCATACAGGGTAAATCCAAGGAGAAACATGCCAAGACACATATTAATCAAATTGTCAAAAATTAAATACAGAGAAAACATATTAAAAGCAGCAAGGGAAAAACAACAAATAACACACAAGGGAATCCCCATAAGGTTAACAGCTGATCTTTCAGCAGAAACTCTGCAAGCCAGAAGGGACTGGCAGGACATATTTAAAGTGATGAAGGAGAAAAACCTACAACCAAGATTACTCTACCCAGCAAGGATCTCATTCAGATTTGATGGAGAAATTATAACCTTTACAGACAAGAAAAAGCTGAGAGAGTTCACCACCACAAAACCAGCTTTCCAACAAATGCTAAAGGATATTCTCTAGGCCAGAAACACAAGAGAAGTAAAAGAGCTACAATAACAAACTCAAAACAATTAAGAAAATGGGAATACAAGCATACATATCGATAATTACCTTAAATTTAAAAGGATAAAATGCTCCCACCAAAAGACACAGACTGGCTGAATGGATACAAAAACAAGACCCATATATATGCTGTCTACAGGAGACCCACTTAAGACCTAGAGACACATGCAGACTGAAAGTAAGTGGATGGAAAAAGATATTCCATGCAAACAGAAACCAAAAGAAAGCTGGAGTAGCAATTCTCATACCAGACAACATAGACTTTAAAATGAAGACTATTAGAAGAGACAAAGAAGGACACTACATAATAATCAAGGGATCGATCCAAGAAGAAGATATAACAATTGTAAACATTTATGCACCCTACATATGAGCACCTCAAATACTAACAGACATAAAAGGGGAAATCGACAGTAACACATTCATAGTATGGGTCTTTAAAACCCCACTTTTACCAATGGACAGATCATCCAAAATGAAAATAAATAAGGAGACACAAGCTTTAAATGATACATTTAACAAGATGGACTTAATTGATATTTATAGGACATTCCATCCAAAAACAACAGAATACACATTTTTCTCAAGTGCTCATGGAACATTCTCCAGGATACATCATATCTTGGGTCACAAATTAAGCCTTGGTTAATTTAAGAGAATTGAAATTGTATCAAGTATCTTTTCCGACCACAAGGCTATGAGATGGCATATCAATTACAGGAAATGATCTGTAAAAAATACAAACACATGGAGGCTAAACAATACACTACATAACAACGAACTGATCACTGAAGAAATCAAAGAAGTAATTAAAAAATACCTAGAAACAAATGACAATGGAGACACGACGACCCAAAACCTATGGGATGCAGCAAAAGCAGTTCTAAGAGGGAAGTTTATAGCAATACAATCCTACCTTAAGGAACAGGAAACATCTCGGACAAACAACATAACCTTGCACCTAAAGCAATTAGAGAAAGAAGAACAAAAACACCCAAAAGTTAGCACAAGGAAAGCAATCAGAAAGATCGGATCCAAAATTAATGAAAAAGAAATGAAGGAAATGATAGCAAAGATCAATAAATCTAAAAGCTGGTCCTTTGAGAAGGTAAACAAAATTAACAAAACATTAGCCAGACTCATCAAGCAAAAAAGGGAGAAGACTCAAATCAATAGAATTAGAAAAGAAAAAGAAGAAGTAACAGCTGAAACTGCAGAAATACAAAAGATAATGAGAGATTACTACAAGCAACTCTATGACTATAAAATGGACAACCTGGAAGAAATGGACAAATTCTTAGAAATGCACAACCTGCCAAGACAGAATCAGGAAGAAATAGAAAATATGAACAGACAAATGACAAGCACTGAAATTGAAACTGTGATTAAATATCTTCCAACGAACAAAAGCCCAGGACCAGATGGCTTCACAGGAGAATTCTATCAAACATTTAGAGAAGAGCTAACATCTATCATTCTCAAACTCTTCCAAAATATAGCAGAGGGAGGAACACTCCCAAACTCATTCTACGAGGCCACCATCACCCTGATACCAATACCAGACAAGGATGTCACAAAGAAAGAAAACTACAGGCCAATATCACTGATGAACATAGATGTAAAAATCCTCACAAAATACTAGCAAACAGAATCCAGCGGCACATTAAGAGGATCATACACCATGATCAAGTGGGGTTTATTCCAGGAAGGCAAGGATTCTTCAATATATGCAAATCAAACAATGTGATACAACATATTAACAAACTGAAGGAGAAAAAACATATGATCATCTCAATAGATGCAGAGAAAGCTTTCATCAAAATTCAACACCCATTTATGATAAAAACCCTGCAGAAAGTAGGCAGAGAGGGAACTTTCCTCAACATAATAAAGGCCATATATGACAAGCCCACAGCAAACATCATCCTCAATGGTGGAAAACTGAAAGCATTTCCACTAAGATCAGGAACAAGACAAGGTTGCCCACTCTCAATACTCTTATTCAACAGTTTTGGAAGCTTTAGCCACAGCAATCAGAGAAGAAAAGGGAATAAAAGGAATCCAAATCGGAAAAGAAGAAGTAAAGCTGTCACTGTTTGCAGATGACATGATACTCTACATAGAGAATCCTAAAGATGCTACCAGAAAACTACTAGAGCTAATCAATGAATTTGGTAAAGTAGCAGGATACAAAATTAATGCACGAAAATCTCTGGCATTCCTATAAACTAATGATGAAAATTTGAAAGTGAATTCAAAGAAACACTCCCATTTACCACTGCAAAAAAAAAAAAGAATAAAATATCTAGCTATAAACCTACCCAAGGAGACAAAAGACCTGTTTGCAGAAAATTATAAGACACTGATGAAAGAAATTAAAGATGATACAAATAGATGGAAAGTTATACCATCTTCTTGGATTGGAAGAATCAACATTTTGAAAATGTCTCTACTACCCAAAGCAATCTACAGATTCAATGCAATCCCTCACAAACTGCCACTGGCATTTTTCACAGCATTAGAACAAAAAAATTCACAATTTGTACGGGAACACAAAAGACCCCGTATAGCCAAAGCAATCTTGAGAATGAAAAATGGACCTGATGGAATCAGGCTCCTGGACTTCAGACAGTACTACAAAGCTACAGTAATCAAGACAGTATGGTACTGGCACAAAAACAGAAATATAGATCAATGGAACAGGATAGAAAGCCCAGAGATAAACCCACAACATATGGTCACCTTATCTTTGATAAAGGAGGCAGGAATGTACAGTGGAGAAGGACAGCCTATTCAATATGTGGTCCGGGGAAAACAGGACAGGTACATTTAAAAGTATGAGATTATAACACTCCCTAACACCATACACAAAAATAAGCTCAAAATGGATTAAAGACCTAAATGTAAGGCCAGAAACTATCAAACTCTTATTGGAAAGCATAGGCAGATCACTCTATGGCATAAATCACAGCAATTCCTTTTGACTCACGTCCTAGAGAAATGGAAATACAAACAAAAATAAACAAATGGGACCTAATGAAACTTCAAAGCTTTTGCACAGCAAAGGAAACCATAAACAGGACCAAAAGACAACCCTCAGAATGGGAGAAAATATTTGCAAATGAAGCAACTGACAAAGGATTAATCTCCAAAATTTATAAGCAGCTCATGCAGTTCAATATAAAAAAACAAACAACCCAATCCAAAAATGGTCAGAAGACCTAAATAGACATTTCTCCAAAGAAGACATACAGAGTTTCAAAAAACACATGAAAGAATGCTCAACAACATTAATCATTAGAGAAATGCAAATAAAAGTACAATGAGATATCATCTCACACCAGTCAGAATGGTCATCATCAAAAAATCTAGAAACAGTGCTTCCCTGGTGGTGCAGTGGTTGAGACTCTGACTACCAATGCAGGGGACACTGGTTAGTGCCCTGGCCCAGGAAGATCCCACATGCCCTGGAGCTGCTAGGCCCATGAGACATGGCCTCTGAGCCTCCGCATCCGTAGCCTGTATTCCACAACGGGAGAGGCCACAACAGTGAAAGCCCCATATACCGCACAAAAAAAGAAAAAAAATCTAGAAACTATAAATGCTGGAGGGGTGTGGAGAAAAGGGAAGACTCTTACACTGCTGGTGGGAATGTGAATTGGTACAGCCACTATGGAGAATAGTATGGAGATTCCTTAAAAAAGTACAAATAGAACTACCATATGACCCAGCACTCCCACTAGTGGGCATATACCCTGAGAAAACCATAATTCAAAAAGCGTCATGTACCAAAATGTTCATTGCAGCTCTTTTTACAATAGCCAGGAGATGGAAAACACCTAAGTGTCCATCATCAGATGAATAGATAAAGAAGATGTGGCACATATATACAATGGAATATTAATCAGCAATAAAAAGAAACGAAATTGAGTTATTTGTAGTGAGGTTGATGGATCAAAAGTCTGTCATACAGAGTGAAGTAAGTCAGAAAGAGAAAGACAAATACTGTGTGCTAATACATATATAAGAAATCTAAGAAAAAAATATGTCATGAAGAGCCTAGTGGTAAGACAGGAATAAAGACACAGACCTACTAGAGAATGGACTTAAGGATATGGGGAGGGGGAAGGGTAAGCTGTGACAAAGAGAGAGAGTGGCATGGACATATATACACTACCAAATGTAAAATAGATAGCTAGTGGGAAGCAGCCGCATAGCACAGTGAGATCAACTTGGTGCTTTGTGACCACCTAGAGGGGTGGGATAGGGCGGGTGGGAGGGAGGGAGATGCAAGAGGGAAGAGATATGGGAATATAGGTATATGTATAACTGATTCAGTTTTTTATAAAGCAGAAACTAACACACCATTGTAAAGCAATTATACTCCAATAATGATGTAAAAAAATAATAAAATAAAAAATAATTTAATACTGAATATTCCTAGAACATGTGAACCTGAAATTCATTCTGGGAAGTTTCCTTTATATTTAGAAATATTTAACTTGTAATTGCTTACTTTTAAGTCAATTACATAGAGTTCTTCCATTAATTTAATTTTGATAATATTATCCAGAGGTAGAGATATCATATGTATAATGTACACACAGATATATAAACAGACAAAACTAGAGATCTCAGGGCTTCACTTTAAGAACTTAGTTATGAATCACATATTGCAATATAAACTTACTAGTTTATGAAAAAGAGGTGGAAAAAGTTAAATTTGTTTTCTCAGATGACAAAGGCTTTATTATTTGTGGAAAAGATTATTAAGATTTGACTCTGTCCTCAATAAATCCTTAAGGAATCTATGAATTAGATTTTGGGTGAAAGAGCCTTTCCAGTGGTCTGTGTTAGAAAGGCCCCTTTTTCCCATTATTTACCCTTTGATTTCAGGTACTACCAGATTGTCCTAAGTTAAGTGCAGTCTGAGGTAACTGTGAGCTGTATTTACATTTCTGATTTGTAGAGACAGCATGACAAAGACATTTGCATTTTTTTAAACAACTTTATTGGAGTATAATTCCTTTACAGTGGTGTGTTCCTTTCTGCTTTATAACAAAGTGAATCAGTTATACATATACATATGTTCCCATATCTCTTCCCTCTTGAGACTCCCTCCCTCCCACCCTCCATATCCCACCCCTCTAGGTGGTCACAAAGCACCGAGCTGATCTCCCTGTGCTATGCGGCTGCTTCCCACTAACTATCTAATTTACGTTTGATAGTGTATATATGTCCATGCCACTCTCTCAGTTTGTCACAGCTTACCATTCCTGCTCCCCATATGCTCAAGTCCATTCTCTAGTACGTCTGTGTCTTTATTCACATCTTACCCCTAGGTACTTCATGACATTTTTTCCCTTAGGTTCCATATATATGTGTTAGCATATCATATTTGTCTTGCTTTCTGAATTACTTCACTCTGTATGACAGACTCTAGGTCCATCCACCTCACTACAAATAACTCAATTTTGTTTCTTTTTATGGCTGAGTTATATTCCATTGTATATATGTACCCACTTCTCTATTCATTCATCCGATGATGGACACTTAAGTTGCTTCCATCTCTTGACTATTGTAAATAGAGCTGCAATGAACATTTTGGTACATGACTATTTTTGAATTATGGTTTTCTCAGGGTATATGCCGAATAGTGGGATTGCTGCGTCATATGATAGTTCTATTTGTAGTTTTTTAAGGAACCTTCATACTGTTCTCCATAGTGGCTGTACCAATTCACATTCACACCAGCAGTGCAAGAGTCTTCCCTTTTCTCCACACCCTCTCCAGTATTTATTGTTTCTACCTTTCTTGATGATGGCCATTCTGACCGGTGTGAGATGATATCTCATTGTAGTTTTGATTTGCCTTTCTCTAATGATTAATGATGTTGAGTATTTTTTCATGTGTTTGTTGGCAGTCTGTATACCTTCTTTGGAGAAATATCTATTTAGCTGTGCTGCCCATTTTTGGATTGGGTTGTTTGTTATCGAGCTGCATGACGTGCTTGTAAATTTTGGAGATTAATCCTTTGTCAGTGCTTCATTTGCAAATATTTTCTCCCATTCTGAGGGTTGCCTTATGATCTTGCTTATAGCTTCCTTTGCTGTGCAAAAGCTTTCAAGTTTCATTAGGTCCCATTTGTTTATATTTGTTTTTATTTCCATTTCTCTAGGAGGTGTGTCAAAAAGGATCTTGCTGTGATTTATGTCATAGAGTGTTCTACCTATGTTTTCCTCTAAGAGTTTGATAGTTTCTGGCCTCACATTTAGGTCTTTAATCCATTTTGAGCTTATTTTTGCATATGGTGTTAAGGAGTGTTATAATCTCATACTTTTATATGCACCTGTCCAGTTTTCCAAGCACCACTTATGGAACAGGCTGTCCTTTCTCCACTGTACATTCCTGTCTCCTTTATCAAAGATAAGGTGACCATATGTGCGTGGGGTTATCTCTGGGCTGTCTATGCTGTTCTATTGATCTATCTTTCTGTTTTTGTGCCAGTACCATACTCTCTTGATTACTGTAGCTTTGTATTATACTCTGAAGTCAGTGAGCCTGATTCTTCCAGCTCCATTTTTCTTTTTCAAGTTTGCTCTGGCTATTTGGGGTCTTTTGTGCTTCCATACAAAAGGTGAAATTCTTTTGTTCTAGTTCTGTGAAAAATGCCTGTTGTAGTTTGATAGGGATTGCATTCAATCTGTAGATTGCTTTGGGTAGTATACTCATTTTCACAATGTTGATTGTTCCAATCCAAGAACATGGTATATCTCTCCATCTATATGTATCATCTTTAATTTCTTTCATCCATGTCTTATCATTTTCTGCATACAGTTCTTTTGTCTCCTTAGGTAGGTTTATTGCTAGATATTTTATTGTTTTTGTTGCAATGGTAAATGGGAGTGTTTTCTTAATTTCACTTTCAGATTTTTCATCATTAGTGTATAGGAATGCCAGCAATTTCTGTGCATTTATTTTGTATCCTGCTACTACCAAATTCATTGATTAGCTCTAGTAGTTTTCTGGTAGCATCTTTAGAATTCTCTATGTATAGTATCATGTCATCTGCAAACAGTGACAGCTTTACTTCTACTTTTCTGATTTAGATTTGTTTTATTTCCTTTTCTTCTCTGATTGCTTTGGCTAAAACTTCCAAAACTATGTTGAATAAGTGTGGTGAGAGTTGGCAAACTTGTCTTGTTCCTGATCTTAGTAGAAATGCTTTCAGTTTTTCACCAATGAGGACAGTGTTGGCTTGAGGTTTGTCATATATGACCTTTATTATATTGAGGAAAATTCCCTCTATGCCTACATTCTGCAGGGTTTTCACCATAAATGGGTGTTGAATTTTTTTTTAACATTTTTATTGGGGTATAATAGCTTTACAATGGTGTGTTAGTTTCTGCATTATAACAAAGTAAATCAGTTATACATAAACATATGTTCCCATATCTCTTCCCTCTTACATCTCCCTCCCTCCCACCTTCCCTATCTCACCCCTCCAGGCAGTCACAAAGCACCGAGCCGATATCCCTGTGCCATGCGGCTGCTTCCCACTAGCTATCTACCTTACGTTTGTTAGTTTATATATGTCCATGCCTCTCTCTCGCCCTGTCAGAGCTCACGCTTACCCCTCCCCATATCCTCAAGTCCTTTCTCCAGTAGGTCTCTGTCTTTATTCCTGTCTTACCCCTAGATTCTTCATGACATTTTTTTTCTTAAATTCCATATATACGTGTTAGCATCGGTATTTGTCTTTTTCTTTCTGACTTACTTCACTCTGTATGACAGACTCTAGGTCAATCCACCTCATTACAAACAGCTCAATTTCGTTTCTTTCTATGGCTGAGTATTATTCCATTGTATATATGTCCCACATCTTCTTTATCCATTCATCCAATGATGGACACTTAGGTTGTTTCCATCTCTGGGCCATTGTAAAGAGAGCTGCAATGAACATTTTGGTACATGACTCTTTTTGAATTTTGGTTTTCTCAGGGTATATGCCCAGTAGTGGGATTGCTGGGTCATATGGTAGTTCTATTTGTAGTTTTTTAAGGAACCTCCATACTGTGTTCCATAGTGGCTATACCAATTCACATTCCCACCAGCAGTGCAAGAGTGTTCCCTTTTCTCTACACCCTCTCCAGCATTTATTGTTTCTAGATTTTTTGATGATGGCCATTCTGAGTGATGTGAGATGATATCTCATTGTAGTTTTGATTTACATTTCTCTAATGATTAATGATGTTGAGCATTCTTTCATGTATTTGTTGACAGTCTGTATATCTTCTTTGGAGAAATGTCTATTTAGGTCTTCTGACCATTTTTGGATTGGGTTGTTTGTTTTTCTGTTATTGAGCTGCATGGGCTGCTTGTAAATTTTGGAGGTTAATCCTTTGTCGGTTGCTTCATTTGCAAATATTTTCTCCCATTCTGAGGGTTGTCTTTTGGTCTTGTTTATGGTTTCCTTTGCTGTGCAAAAGCTTTGAAGTTTCATTAGGTCCCATTTGTTTATTTTTGTTTTTATTTCCATTTCTCTAGGAGGTGGGTCAGAAAGGATCTTGCTGTGATTTATGTCATAGAGTGTTCTGCCTATGTTTTCCTCTAAGAATTTGATAGTTTCTGGCCTTACATTTAGGTCTTTAATCCATTTTGAGCTTATTTTTGTGTATGGTGTTAGGGAGTGATTTAATCCCATACTTTGACATGTACCTGTCCAGTTTTCCCAGCACCATTTATTGAAGAGGCTGTCCTTTCTCCACTGTACATTCCTGCCTCCTTTATCAAAGATAAGGTCTCCATATGTGTGTGGGTTTATCTCTGGACTTTCTATCCTGTTCCATTGATCTATCTTTCTGTTTTTGTGCCAGTACCATACTGTCTTGATTACTGTAGCTTTGTAGTACTGTCTGAAGTCCAGGAGCCTGATTCCTCCAGCTCCGTTTTTCGTTCTTGTTTGTTTTGGCTATTCGGGGTCTTTTGTGTTTCCATACAAATGGTGAAATTTTTTGTTCTAGTTCTGTGAAAAATGCCTGTTGTAGTTTGATAGGGATTGCATTGAATCTATAGATTGCTTTGGGTAGTAGAGTCATTTTCACAAGGTTGTTTCTTCCAATCCAAGAACATTGTATATCTCTCCATCTATTTGTAACATCTTTAATTTCTTTCATCAGTGTCTTATAATTTTCTGCATACAGGTCTTTTGTCTCCTTAGGTAGGTTTATTCCTAGATATTTTATTCTTTTTGTTGCAATGGTAAATGAGAGTGTTTTCTTGATTTCACTTTCAGATTTTTCATCATTTCATCATAGTATATAGGAATGCCAGAGATTTCTGTGCATTAATTTTGTATTTTGCACTTTACCAAATTCATTGATTAGCTCTAGTAGTTTTCTGGTAGCATCTTTAGGATTCTCTATGTAGAGTATCATGTCATCTGCAAACAGTGACAGCTTTACTTCTTTTTTTCTGATTTGGATTCCTTTTATTTCCTTTTCTTCTTTGATTGCTGTGGCTAAAGCTTCCAAAACTGTTGAATAAGAGTGTTGAGAGTGGGCAACCTTGTCTTGTTCCTGATCTTAGTGGAAATGCTTTCAGTTTTCCACCATTGAGGATGATGTTGGCTGCGGGCTTGTCATATATGGCCTTTATTATGTTGAGGAAAGTTCCCTCTCTGCCTACTTTCTGCAGGGTTTTTATCATAAATGGGTGTTGAATTTTGATGAAAGCTTTCTCTGCATCTATTGAGATGATCATATGTTTTTTTCTCCTTCAGTTTGTTAATATGTTGCATCACATTGTTTGATTTGCATATATTGAAGAATCCTTGCCTTCCTGGAATAAACCCCACTTGATCATGATGTATGATCCTCTTAATGTGCCGCTGGATTCTGTTTGCTAGTATTTTGTGAGGATTTTTACATCTATGTTCATCAGTGATATTGGCCTGTAGTTTTCTTTCTTTGTGACATCCTTGTCTGGTATTGGTATCAGGGTGATGGTGGCCTCGTAGAATGAGTTTGGTAGTGTTCTTCCCTCTGCTATATTTTGGAAGGGTTTGAGAAGGATAGATGTTAGCTCTTCTCTAAATGTTTGATAGAATTCTCCTGTGAAGCCATCTGGTCCTGGGCTTTTGTTCATTGGAAGATATTTAATCACAGTTTCAATTTCAATGGTTGTGATTGGTCTGTTCATGCTTCTATTTCTTCCTGATTCAATCTTAGCAGGTTGTGTATTTCTAAGAATTTGTCCATTTTTTCCCAGATGTCCATTTTATTGGCATAGAGTTGCTTGTAGTAATCTCTCATTATCTTTTGTATTTCTGCAGTCTCAGTTGTTACTTTTTCTTTTGTAATTCTATTGATTTGAGTCTTATCCCTTTTTTTCTTGATGAGTGTGGCTTATGGTTTATCAATTTTGTTTATCTTCTCAAAAAACCAGCTTTTAGTTTTATTGATCTTTGCTATTGTTTCCTTTATTTCTTTTTCATTTATTTCAGATCAGATTTTCATGATTTCTTTCCTTCTGCTAACTTTGGAGTTTTTTGTTCTTCTTTCTCTAGTTGCTTTAGGTGCAAGGTTAGGTTGTTTATTTGAGATGTTTCCTGTTTCTTAAGTTATGATTGTATTGCTATAAACTTCCCTCTTAGAACTGCTTTTGCTGCATCCCATAGGTTTTGTGTCATCGTGTCTCCATTGTCATTTGTTTCTAGGTATTTTTTATTTCCTCTTAGATTTCTTCAGTGATCACTTTGTTTTTAAGTAAGGTATTGTTTAGCCTCCATGTGTTTGTATTTTTTAAAGATCTTTTCCTATAATTGATATCTAGTCTCATAGCATTGTGGTCAGAAAAGTTACTTGATACAATTTCAATTTTCTTAAATTAACCAAGGCTTGATTTGTGACCCAAGATATGATCTATCCTGAAGAGTGTTCCATGCGCACTTGAGAAAATTGTGTATTCTGTTGTTTTTGGATGGAATGTCCTATAAATATAAATTAAGTCCATCTTGTTTAAGGTATCATTTAAAGCTTGTGTTTCCTTATTTATTTTCATTTTGGATGATCTGTCCATTTGTGATAGTGGGGTGTTAAAGTCCCCTACTATGAGTGTGTTACTGTCGATTTCCCCTTTATGGCTGTTAGTATTTGAGGTTCTTGTATGTTGGGGGCATAAATATTTACAATTTTTATATCTTCTTCTTGGATCGAACCTTTGGTCATTATGTAGTGTCCATCTTTGTCTCTTTTAATAGTCTTTATTTAAAGTCTTTATGTCTGGTATGAGAATTGCTACTCCAGCTTTCTTTTGGTTTCCATTTGCTTGGAATATCGTTTTCCATCCCCTCTCTTTCAGTCTGTATGTGTCTCTAGGTCTGAAGTGGGTCTCTTGTAGACAGCATATATATGGGTCTTGTTTTTGTGTCCATTCAGCTAGTCTGTGTCTTTTGGTGGGAGCATTTAATCCATTTACATTTAAAGTAATTATTGATATGTATGTTCGTATTCCCATTTTCTTAATTATTTTGGGTTTGTCGTTGTAGGTACATTCCTTCTCTTGTGTTTCTTGCCTAGAGAATATCCTTTATCATTTGTTGGAAAGCTGATCTGGTGGTGCTGCACCCTCTCTGCTTTTGCTTGTCCCTAAAGCTTTTAATTTCTCCATCAAGTCTGAATGGATCCTTGCTGGGTAGAGTAATTTTGTTTGTAGGTTTTTCTCCTTCATCACTTTAAATATGTCCTGCCACTCCCTTCTGGCTTGCAGAGTTTCTGCTGAAAGATCAGCTATTAACCGTATGGGGACTCCCTTGTGTGTTATTTGATGTTTTTCACTTCCTGCTTTTAATATGTTTTGTTTGTGTTTAATTCTTGATAGTTTGATTAATATGTGTCTTGGCATGTTTCTCCTTGGATTTATCCTGTATGGGACTCTCTGTGCATCCTGGACTTGTTTAACTATTTCCTTTCCCATATTAGGGAAATTTTCAAATGTAATCTCTTCAAATATTTTCTCAGTCCCTTTCTTTTTCTCTTCTTCTCCTGGAACCCCTGTAATTCGAATGTTGTTGTGTTTAATGTTGTCCCAGAGGTCTCTGAGACTGTCTTCTGTTCTTTTCATTCATTTTTCTTTATTCTGCTCTACAGTAGTTATTTCTACTGTTTTATCTTCCAGGTCACTTATATGTTCTTCTGCCTCAGGTATACCAATATTGATCCCTTCTAGAGTATTTTTAATTTCATTTATTGTGTTTTTCATCATTGCTTGTTTCATCTTTAGTTCTTCTAGGTCCTTGTTAAATGTTTCTTGCATTTTGTCTATTCTATTTCCAAGATTTTGGATCATCTTTACTATCATTATTCTGAATTATTTTTCAGGTAGACTGTCTATTTCCTCTTCATTTGTTAGGTCTGGTGTGTTTTTATCTTGCTCCTTCATCTTCTGTGTGTTTTTCTGTCTTCTCATTTTGCTTATCTTACTGTGTTTGGGGTCTCCTTTTTGCAAGCTGTCCATTTGTAGTTCCCGTTGTTTTTGGTGTTTGTCCCCAGTGGCTAAAATTGGTTCAGTGGGTTGTGTAGGCTTCCTGGTGGAGGGGGCTAGTGCCTGTGTTCTGGTGGGTGAGGCTGGATCTTGTCTTTCTAGTGGGCAGGTCCACATCTGGTAGTGTGTTTTGGGGAGCCTGTGGACTTATTATGATTTTAGGCAGCCTCTCTGCTAATGCATGGGGTTGTGTTCCTGTCTTGCTAGCTGTTTGGTCTAGGGTTTCCAGCACTGTAGCTTTCTGGTCGTTGAGTGAAGCTGGGTGTTTGTGTTGAGATGGAGGTCTCTGAGAGTTTTTTGCCATTTGATATTATGTGGAGCTGTGAGGTCTCTTGTGGACCAGTGTCCTGTTGTTGGCTCTCCCACCTCAGAGGCACAGCACTGACTACTGGTTGCAGCACAAAGAGCCTTTCATGCACATGGCTGGAGGGAGAACCACAAGGTTGTGCTGGCCTCTGTCCCTACAGCTTTCCCATGCAGAATGGTGCACACACGTCCTCTCACTTCCTCTGCTCTTGCAGGGGCAGCCTGGTGTATGCTGCTCTGAGGAGGCAATCCTGGCACACTGATAGGTGGATCTGCTCAGCCAACAGCGCCCATCCCCACTCTGTTAGTGTCTCTCCAAGTCCACAGTGCACCCAGTTTTATACATTTTTATCTCAATTCTGTCAACTTTTAACCCTTTAACTTTAGCTTTCATTAGGATCCAACCAACAAGCTTTTATCTTACAGGAGGAGTTCTAAATATTTTTCTTCTTTTTGTTCCCTGTCCATTTTATCTATTTTTATATAAAAGGGTCTGGGATACACAGAGTGGGGTTGAGCCAAGGAACTCAGACCCGTTGGTTTAACTGTTGTCCCAAATAATTGCTGGTCAGGTATCTCAAGTGTAATTTTGTTTTTTCCTAGCCCATTAAATATACTTTAACCTGGGGTAAAGAGAACAGACTTGTTTGGCGTTTAATGTTGGGGACCAATAGGGGGTCCCTTTTGGCCCATTTAACCTTAGGTACTGTAATATCAAAATCTTGTGTTTAAATCAAATAAATGTCCATTTTATTTATCCCTTTTTAAATAATCATCTAAAGATTTCTTTAATCATTTGAGATAATTATTTTAAAATTTCTACCTTGTTAGAAATAGTATCCAGGGGCTTCCCTGGTGGCACAGTGGTTGAGAGTCCACCTGCAGATGCAGGGGACACGTGTTCGTGCCCCGGTCCGGGAAGATCCCACATGCCACAGAGCGGCTGGGCCCGTGAGTCATGGCCGCTGAGCCTGCATGTCCAGAGCCTGTGCTCTGCAACGGGAGAGGCCACAACAGTGAGAGCCCTGCGTACCGCAAAAAAAAAAAAAAAAAAAGAAAAGAAATAGTATCCAGACTTTCCTTACAGGATTTTTCCTGTTAACTTTAATTATTCTAATGCTTTTATTAACAACTGTAAGACCCATTGAGGGAAGGCAAAGACCACAAAAGAAACTTCCCAGACCAGTTATTCTTAATTGTTTTAAACTAAAGAAGTTCTTAGGTAGTCATTAGATATATTTCCTTTTTTTTCCATCTTTAATTTGATTTTTGTTTTTATAGATACCAATAAAACAGCTGTTTATAATAAGAATGCCCTAGATTCACCAGTTTGTTAGCTTCTCCAATTTTAAAAGGATCCATCATTTGACCATTATTAAAATATATATATTTATAGTGATTCAAACCATTAAGATGCAAGAGGCTTCCCCATAAAAGAGTGGGGCAGGATGTAACCTAAGTTTATTCTCAAAGATAGTATGGCAGAGGTCCAGTTTTCAAAACAACTACATATACACACATACAGGGAACATCCTAGGAAGATAAGGCATAACATTTACACTGCAAAGACAAAGGAAGAGAAATGCAAGTTTCCCTCTAGAGGCCTTTGTTTAAAGTCAGAATTCTGAGAAGATATTTTTATCAAGCCAGGTTTTATTTAACCTTAATTTAACTGTGTATACAGTAAAAGAGCCTCCTCATTTTTAGGGTGAGATTTCCTTTAATTTCCAATTAAGTAAATACTCATTGCTATAGAGGCTTGTAGGTCTGGAGGGTTAACTAAAATTCCTTAGCAAATCCCAGTGGATCCTGACTCAGACTGGGAAATTAGCTAAGGATCTAAGTTCTGCTCAGGTCCAGGTTGTGTATGTAAGCACTGAGGACAGTCCACCATTCCCTGTAAGAGGTTTCTCCTTAAAGGGAGCTATAATCACTTCTGATTTTTTTTTTTAATACTCCTTTGCTGGGGAAGAGGGAGGAGCAGTAGAGGGAAGAGTTGGAAGAGAAAAAGATAGAGTCTGGGTCAGGCAATTCTGATAGAAAATGATACATGGGAGGAGTAGAGGGAGAGATGGAGTCAGAGACAGAATGCTAGCAGCCTTTTTTTAGTTCTGATATAGTTTCAAAAAGTTACTCTATCATTTCCTCTTTTAGAAACATCTACATACCAATCAAAATAAGCATTCCATTCAGTCTGTTTGATCTTATGGCTGGCTTTTTTTAACTGTGCATGCAAAAATAGCAATTTTCGGAATATCAGAAGAACCTTAATTTGGCCATTTAGGTTGAGTTCTCCTTTAGTATAATTTCCCCAATTAACTAGGTACTTGCAAGTATGAGCACATGAAAGGATACTCAACATCACTAATCATTAGAGAAATGTGAATCAAAACTACAATGAGGTATCACCTCACACCAGTCAGAATGGCCATCATCAAAAAACCTACAAACAATAAATTCTGGAGGGGGTGTGAAGAAAAGGGAACCCTCTTGCACTGTTGGTGGGAATGTAAATTGATACAGCCACTATGGAGAACAGTATGGAGGTTCCTTAAAAAACTAAAAATAGAACCACCATACGACCCAGCAATCCCACTACTGGGCATATACCCTGAGAAAACCATAATTCAAAAAGAGTCATGTAGCACAATGTTCATGGCATCACTGTTTACAATAGCCAGGACATGGAAGCAACCTAAGTGTCCATTGACAGATGAATGTATAAAATGATGTGGCACATATATACAATGGAATATTACTCAGCCATAAAAAGAAATGAAATTGAGTTATTTGTAGTGAGGTGGATGGACTTAGAGTCTGTCATACAGAGTGAAGTAAGTGAGAAAGAGAAGAACAAATACCATATGCTAACACATATATATGGAATCTAAAGAAATAAATGGTTCTGAAGAACCTAGTGGCAGGACAGGATTAAAGACTCAGATGTAGAGAATGGACTTGAGGACACAGGGATGGGGACGGGTAAGCTGTGACAAAGTGAGAGAGTGGCATGTACATATATACACTACCAAATGTAAAATAGATAGCTAGTGGGAAGCAGCCACATAGCACAGGGAGGTCAGTTCAGTGCTTTGTGACCACCTAGAAGGGTGGGTTAGGGAGGGTGGGAGGGAGATGCAAGACGGAGGGGATATGGGGATATAAGTATATGTATAGCATATTCACTTTGTTATACAACAGGAACTAACACAAAAATGTAAAGCAATTATACTCCAATAAAGATGTTCAAAAAAAATAGAATGATGTCAGAAAGATAACAGAATAGAAAGCTCCAGCCCTCGTTCCCACACAGAGACACTGACTCAACAATATATAGACCCAAATGCCTTCACAAGAACTTCAGAAATGAGTTAAGAATTTGTAGAACCCCAGGTGAGTGTGAAGCCAAGAACAGCCACGCTGAAATGAGTAAGGAAAACCATTTCATTCCCTCTGCAATTGCACCTCACCTCAGCTGGCACAGCTTGGCACAATAGGGAGAAAACACCCAACTTGTGGCTTCTCCCTTGGGAGGGAAAGAGAAGCTTGGAATGTGCATCCAATGTTCTGGCTTCTCAGGGGCTGCCCAAGGGACTGGTTTCTGTCTTCCTGATATTTTGAATGCCTAGGGGTCATGGAGAACAAAAGAGAACTCTGGGACTTGTTGCAGCACCAAAGAAACTGCAGTACCACAAACAGACAGAAAGAGCAAGAGATTACAAGCTCCTAAAAAGTAAGCCAGCAAATCTCTCTGATTGGGAAATTCTCTGCATAAGCCCACAGAAGATGGGTTCCCAGGAAAGGCTTGAGAGGTCCCCAGAATCTCTGGCCTGTCTGACTGGTGAAGGTCTTCCCTTGTACAAAACTGTTCCATAAAGACTGGAAGAGGTGGCTATTTTTTCAAATATCCCACTCTCAGAGGAAAAAAATTACAAGGCATACAAAGAAACAGGGAAACATGGCTCAATCAAAAGAACAAAAATAAATCTCCAGAAATTGACCCTAAATAAACAGATGTCTATGAATTACCTGACAAAGATTTCAAAATTGGTGTCTTAAGTTCAATGTGTATAGAACACAAACAAACCACTAATGAAATCAGGAAAATGATGCATGAAAAAAGTCAATCATAAACAAAGAGATGGAAACTAAAACAGAACCAACTGAAAATTCTGGAGTTGAAATAGATAGTATAAAAGGCAGAATGGGTCGAACAACACAAAATATGGGGGGGAAATGACAATTTCATGAGATGAAGCTTCTCTTCATTGCCTTGTTATGAACACAAAATGGTTATTTTGGTTTGGGAGCACATCTGGAGACATAAATTTAAGTCCAAGTATTTTATTTGGGGGGTGATCCTAAGGAACACAGTTAAGGAATTGAAGTAAGAAAAGACAAGAAGGTAGCCAGTAAAGGGTGAGTTACTAAGCCACTTTGGGCAACTTGAGCTGATCCCACTGGGGAACTCTGGGAGACAATGTGGAAAAAGTCTCAAAATTATCTCAACCAAGAGGTGATGGGAACCTAGTTATTTATCCACCAATCCCTCACCTACCCAGCATCACTTATTGGGGCTGCTTCCAGGGGCATTAATTCTCCAGCCTTCCCCTATGTCTTAGCTGAGCATGCTCCTTGGCTAGAAAAAATCTCTCAAAAACTTACAGGTTTTTGCACTAAGTGTCCTTTAGCATGAAGAGGTACATGCTACAAGAAAAGTGGACAGAGCACCAACAGCATTTATGACAATGCTGATCTCAATATCTAAGTGATTAAAATGAGACTAACTGAAAAAAAAAAAGCAGTGTGGGAACCTCATTTGTGGTCTCTGCTTCCCCTCAATGGATCTTACAAATGCTAACAAAAATGTTAGGATAATTAATGTTAATTAGGTTGATTAACAGGGAAATAAGGAAAAAATAACTGAAAGTAAAGTCTAGAGACTTCTTCCCAACAAAGGTGAAAAATTTAAAGGGACTCATCCCAAAAGGACAAAAATCTTTAGATGGTTATTAAGGAATGGGATATATAAAATGGACATTAATGATATTAAAACAAAGGTTTTGATACAACACTACCTAATGTTGACCAGGCCAAAGGGACCCCCCAATTGGTTTCCAACATTAAAGGGCTCCAAAGTTTATATATATATATATATATATATATATATATATATGTATATATATATTTAAAAAGGTAGAAGAAAATTACACTGAGATAGATGACCAAACATTGCTTGGGGCAACAGTTAGGCCAATTAAACAAATTAAAAGATTGACTAAAGGTCCTGTGTCTCTTGGTTCAACCTCTCACTTGGGGATCCCAGAGCCTTTTTACAAAAGTAGATAAAATGGATTGTCAGGAGATAAAAAGAAAGGAAAGCTTCTAGGACTCCTTGTAAGAGAAAGGCTTGTTGATGAGGTGCTAATGGAAACTAGTTAATGGTATAAAAGTTGATAGAATTGAGATGAAATTTTATAAAAATTGGTATATTTAAATGGGCTTTAGATTAGATGGTTACATCTCTTTTGCCTGATTATATTGTGGGATAGACATTATGTCTCACTAGGGAATGCTTCCCCTGCTTGGTATTATAAGACAGGACATAAGAATCTGCCCCTCAGGAAATATTGATATTAATTTTACATACTAAAGGAAACCAACAGGGTTTCCTGAGCCCACACAATATAAAATAAAACTGGGAGCTAATATTGAAGGAATAATAAAACAATAACAGAGGTGTTTTTGTTTGTTTGTTTTGTTCATTGTTTCTTGCTCTGGGTTTAATTTGTGCACTCACACACAGGACCTTTGTTGATTACCTTGTGCAAATTTTTGATGGTATGAAAAATTGAGCCCTAAAGTTCTAGAACACAGAACTCTTGATTTTGAGTTGAGTTGGAAATATTCTCATTGATATAAAAAAGCAAATTAAAAAAATATATAGTTGGTCAAATCAATCTTTGAAAATCATTTAGGCAGCAGACTGGTTCTTTGAGGAATTTAAAGCAAACGTCTTTGTCTTGCATATCTCTACAAAGCAGAAATGTAAATACAACTCACAGTTACCTCAGACTGAGCCTAACTTAGGTCAATCTGGTAGTACCTGAAATCAAAGGGGAAAAAATAAGAAAAAAGGGCCTTTTTAAACACAGACCACTGGAAAGGCTCTTTCACCCAAAATCTAATTCACAGCTTCCTTAAGGATTTATTGAGGACAAATTCAAATCTTAAAAATCTTTCCCGCAAATAATAAAGCCTTTGTCATCTGTGCAAACAAATTTAACTTATTCCAACTCTTATTCATAAACTAGTAAGTTTATATTGCAATATGTGATTCATAACTAAGTTCTTAAAGTGAAGCCCTGAGATCTCTAGTTTTGTCTGTTTATAGGTCTGTGTGTACATTATACATATGATATCTCTACCTCTGGATAATATTATCAAAATTAAATTCATGAAAGAGCTCTATGTAATTGACTTAAAAGTAAATAATTACAAGTTAAATATTTCTAAATATAAAGGAAACTTCCCAGAATGAATTTCAGGTTCACATGATCTAGGAATATTCAGTATTAAATTAATATCTGGTATTAAAGCTAGCTTAAGCTTCTTGGTTTAATCAATACAGACATGTCTTATTTTTATTGTACCTATGTTTACTGAAGTTTAATAAGCTTATATTAAATCTTTCTGTTGCAGAGTTTGCCATCAAGGAAAAAAAATTAACTTGGCATGATGATATTTTCATAAGTTAAAAAACAAAGGTAAATAGATAAATGTTTTCAGGCGAACTCTTTAGGAATAATTATGTTCTGCATATGTCTATCTAAAAGAAGTTCTCCAGGCTGTCTCCTAAAAATGTAGAGTTTTCAAAGTTAAATTATGGAATTCATTGAATATACAAATCATTTCAAATAAGATAAAGTACTGGAACATTGACTGCTAAACGAGTGTAAGTTTCCTATTTTTGTCTTCTTACAAGAGGAAAACTCAAGATATTGGGTGTACTAGACACATGTCTTGTACCATACTGAGGAAAGTAATTATGCTATGAAAAGATGTATATTTCTAGACGTTATGGAATATTCCTAAATTTTGCAGTCAGGAAATGCTAATATGACAAACAGTTCACAACTACTTGCTTGTCGGTTTTTGCTAGAGATTAAGGTTTTTAAGGGTCAAAATTATAATATGTAATTAAAGCTACTGGGATAATAAGGAAAACATTTTCATATGCAAGGAAAGTAGGATGTGTGTTTTCAACAAAAGAAGGTACAGGGAATGGAAATGCATTATGTTAAGCGGAAATAAAATGATTTTTCTTTGTCCTAAAGCTGGTTATATCTAAATGGAAAAGAAAAATAAGAGATAAACTAATATAGATATAAAAGTTTGTGGAAGAATTGTAAACAGGGAGCCCTGAGACAAGAGTTTTGTACAAGGTCAAGCTGTGATTGGATTGACTTTGGTTAGGTAAATGAATTTTGTTACTAAGGGTGGGCTGATGCAGGACTGGAGTTTAGTTCTTTCTGTCAAGAGAACAAAGTTTTCTTGCAATATTGAGCTACATTTGATAACATATTGTGAGTTTCTTTGTTTTCTAAATGATCTGAATTTGCCTTAAAACTATTTTATTGTCACTTTGGTTGAATGAATAAGTGATAGTTCACAGTGACCTATGATCCTATTTGACCAGGTGTTGTAAAACTTTTAATATTTTTTGGACAAATTTCCCCAATATTAAATTCTAATTAAGATTCTTTTGACCTCCAACTAATGTTGGGAGGCTTCAACAGGCCCTGGAAATATCCCAAAGGGAGATCGTAAACTAATTAGGTTTGTTTGGTATGTTAAATTACATGGGAAACATTGTCAAATAAGTCTTGATAAAACCGTCTTCAGTTATATTGTATGGGGAATTATCATTAATACAGATATTTCAAAATTTATATGGAATTCCTAAAAACCTGGTATGTCCTCATATAATGTTAATTCTAGCTATAAAATATTTTACGTCAAAGGAATAATCAACTTTGTTATCAATTGCATTGTTATCAGATCTTTAACCATCCCATTTTAAGTTTTTGTCACTTGCAGACAGTTATTTTATTCTGAAGCTTTTATAAAATGAAGATATTCAAGAAGAGAACTTTGACCAATGTAAGTTCCTGATGACTTTTAGATCATACCACAGAACTGGGTAAGAAATTACAAAACTCTAATGTAAAGCCTTATGACTTCATCCTGATGAGCAGGAATTAATTACACGGGACCAAATGAAGTGATAAATATGATTTATAATTTTATAACTTTTTTTCTGAAATATACTGGCTTTTACTCTTTGTTTTCCAGAAAACCTTTCCTCCTACACTAAGTATGACCTACAACAAGTTGATAAAGTATGCCTTTGTAAATGAAGATGAAATATTTATCTTGTTCTCTCTACATGATTGCTCCAGAATTTGACTTCTGCAGCTGGCTCCCCTGTGAACTTGATGTCTGATTGCAACCAGATTACAACTAGCTCTACTAATCATTGTTTTAATTTGTTCTATCATGTTGTTTTCACATTATTTATGCCTTGTGACTTTATTAATGTTACAGCTCTATTACCTATAACCCTGTCTATTTTTTAAGATTGTTGTCTCTTGCATTCCCTAATGTGTAACCAGGCCTCCAATAAAATTAATGATGGCTAAACATCTTAAAGCAATTGATCATATATATCTAAATAGAATAATTGTAATAGTGCAACTGTAGATACAGGAAGAAGCAACAAGGGAAAACATTTCCTAGATCATAATAGACTAGTAAAACAGGTGATCTAGAGAATTTTAGATTAGCAACTGGGTTTAATCCAAAAAATAGCACATTGAGTGACCTCTAAACAGAATTCTTGCCTGATCTAAGAATGAGCCTTCCTAGCACTGTGGACAAAATTGGTCACAAAATGCCTTCCAAACGTTGGTTGTGACTAATAGGAGGCACTGTGGACAAAGAATGTCACCTGTCATTTCAGTAAACAAAGGAAGTTATGGCCATAATGCCATCAACTACTGCAGTTGCCCCAGATGTCATACACTGAGGGGAATTCAGGATGGAGCAAAAACAAGATACTGGCCCTAGATAGTTAAGATGCATTAACAAAGAAATTATTTCAGTCAGCGCAGACTCTTGCATCTTCCCATACATAGAAAATCACTAAAATTATCAACTTGAAATGTTTGTGTTTTGTGATTAGCAGTAATCTTTCGATGTTCCACCACATGCTTTTTTTTCAGCAAATACTTATATATATCTCCTGGCTCCTCCCTTACTTCTTTGGAACAGTCCCCTCAGAGGCTTCCCTCCCAGGCTATAGTTCTCAATAAGGCTGCTGAATAAAACAGAATTCTCAACTTTTAGGTAGTGCATTATTTTTTCAGTCTGTAGTACCCATCATATAAGAGATGTTCAGAGGAATAATGTGTCTATAAAACTGATACAGTTGCTGAGGAACAGGAGAAGGAATCAAATGAAGCAAGATTTCTGGAGCAGCACAAAAGCAGGGAGTGACTTTCTTGTATCAGAGTAAAGAAGACACTGTATTACCTTAAAGTGACCTTACATAGCCAAAACACTAAGGAAAATAAACAACATGGTAACATCACCAAAGAATCAGATTGATAAACAAGAGAGAATCCTGATATCTCATATCATAATAGATTTAAGAAAAGCATGAATCAGCTGGGGTAGGTACTCATCAAGTACTTGTTAGGTGACTAATTGATTTGAAGCAAACCTAGTTGGAGAAGAGATAACACGGGGTAGTGATTTCCCAAAGAACTTAAATGGATTTTTCTCTCCTCATTCAATCAACAAATTCTGCATATGTAGACATAGACTAATATTTAAAATAATGGTGATACTTCATCATATATTTCAATTATAGGATAACTCTACAAAATGCTAAACAGATGATAAGTGAAAAACTGTGTACTATCCTTTTGTTTTACAGGTATACATGACCATCTAGATATTTATGAATATCTATATGTTCACGTATAAGAATAACAAAGTGTATTTTTTCAGTATTCAGTGGGATAGTTCATATCTTAATGCAGTTCTACAGCACAGGATACTGCTCACACAACAATTTTTATAGAGGAAGACAGAAAAATTACAAATTATATAAAGAAAAGATAACATTACTACAAAGGTCATTTCATCCAATGTGAAGACTTTGTTTACTTCTATATGAGAGCAATATCTGAGAATTCATTCTAATTTGTTGAATGCAAGTCCTATTCATTCACCACGTCTTTGTCTTTTTAAAAGTATCATTTATTTTATTGTTATGAGTACAGTTTGAAGACCAATATTATAATGTGTGTCTCATTTAGTTAGCAGTGCTATTTTTCAAAAGAAATCAATTTCTTCTCATTTTAATTTAGCATTTATAAACTCTGTTTTAACTCTTACCGAAATAATTACAATATCTGTTGCTAGCATGTCAGAAATCCTGTTAGGAATATTTCCAAAATTAAAGCATGTACCCCCTTCCTTATTTTGAAAACATGGAGGTATTTTAAAAGATATTAAAGTAATAGAAAGTGCTAGCATAGTCTATTAGAACTTCTTAAAATTGGAAGCATAGTAGAGCACCGGAAGTTATTATGATGTTAACAGTAGCCTTTTCCCATGCTTGTTGTGCAGTGAGAATATATACAACTTAAAGTATGAATATGCACTATTAAGAAACTATCCAGGACTTTATATGAATAGGAAAATCTAATTTTCGGTGGCATAATTTTATATGTTAATTCCTGAGTCTTTGCTATTGATTTACAGTTGTCCTAATTCAGTCATTAACATGTCCACCCTTTAAGTTAATTTTGGAATAAAATATAGTCTCAAGTAAGAGAAATGTTTGCTAAAACCTAATTTATTTGGCTTGTTTTAGTATCAGGAACAATTCATAATGGATGAAATTGAAATTTGCCCTATGTATTCAAGTTAACTACTGAGCATCTAACATATGCCTGGTATTATATTGGGCATGCCAAAAATTGCAATACCTTTAGCTTGAATAGGCACCTTAAATCTGTTATTAAAGGAAAGAAAGAAAATTTAACATTTTCTTGAAACTTACTGCAAAAGAATTTTAAAAGGCCTCACTTTTCCTTGCTTCTACCTTTGCCTTCTTGTTTTTATTTCTCTTCTCTTCTTTCCCCTCCTTTTCTTCCTTCCTTCCTTCCTTCTTTCTTTCTTTCTTTCTTTCTTTCTTTCTTTCTTTCTTTCTTTCTTTCTTTCTTTCTTTCTTTCTTTCTACTTTCTATCTCACCTTCTTCTGAACTATAACTGGCATTAGACAGCTAACAGACAGCCTGAAAGGGTAATAAATATAGCTCTTGAAAGGACTGTTCTGACAGTTGCAAAAATGAGGTTGCACAAATAATACCTAGTAGGCTGCACCTCCAACCATTCCAACTGCAAGTTTTGCAGCAGTTACAGGTAAAGAAATCTAAAATCTTTGACAGGAACATGGTCACTGTGGTAGACATACCCCTAGAAGAATTTCAGTGATTCACTCCTTGTACAGGTCTTATGGAACACGATTCACGTGCTTCTTGAATCTATGTCTCTCAGCCTATAGTCCTAAGTTTGGCTCGAAGAAAACTCTTTTCTATTCCTATTATAGATCGTTTATTGATTATTTCCATCAACAGTCACATACTTCCCTCTTCTCCTCACCCTATGATAACTCCAATTCTGCCTTCAGATAGTCACCAGATCTAAGGTGCTTTCTGACGTGCATCAGTTGAATAAAGCCTTTAACTTCTATTTGGGCCAGTTTCACTATTTCTGTTTTCCTTGATGATTTTGTTCTGTGACACAGATCCTTTCTGGATGAACATCTCCTGCTGAGATTTCACAGTAGGACAGAGTGCACCAAAGAACTCAGGCTTCTTCCCTTCTCTGGGGTCACAGCCGGGTTGAGTGGTGCTCCTTCTCTTGTGCTCCAGTTTTTCCAGTAACACAAAGTTTGCTGTTTTGAATCTTTGAAAGGGTTAACCTATTTTCTTGACTGAAGTCACTGCCTCTATTTTCCTTTTATCTTTTTGGGATATCTGGCCAAGTGGAGAATTAGATGATTGTCTTATGGTAGGAAAAAGCCTTTTTCCCTTCTTCTATCTGTAACCTTTTACAGATAGTAGTGTGACTTCAGGGAAGACAATCTTGAACTTAGTGGCCTCTTTCAAGGTGCCTTAAAACAAAAAGGAAGTAAGATAGCTAACTTACAGTGAGCAGCTTTCTTTAACTGGTACAAAGAAGCTTAGCAAAGAAACAATTCAAGAGGTTCCAATCTATTGAGGCCTTTCTTAAAACAACTTCAGCCTTCTCCCTCCCCAAAGACCTGCTCCTAATTCTGTTTCTGCCCCTTATAGCACCACTGCCTTCTGGCTTCCTCCTATTTTGCTCCCTAGCTTCCATTCTAACTTTTTCTCCTCCTTTTCTTTCCCAGCTTTTTTCACCTTTAGAGTAGGACCTTCACTGCCTCCCTTCCAAATAGGTGAAATAATTGGGGGTAGGAGAAAATCTTTTAAAGGCAATTCCTAAAAGATTCCCCCTAAGATTTACTGTAGGATAATCCAACCTTGTCAACCGCTTAATCTGTTTCTTAACTTTAGACATCGACTAGAAACCACTTTTATGAAATACTTGTAACCAAGCAGAACCCTATGGGGCCTTCCAGGAACAGACCCCTCCCCACATCCTCTGCATAGCTCCTCTTTGAAGTACCCAGCTAATAGTATCTCATGTATATTTACTGAGTTTTTCAGATGCTAAAAACCACCACCAAATGCAAGAAGTTAACTACTTCATGATCATGAGCATGCAGTCTCCAGACCTTCTGACGTCAAAGGATTGATAATGTTAACCACCCTGTTACCTCAACATCAACCAATCAGAGAACCGTGCACAAGCTTATCACATACCCTGTGACCTCCCTCCCTCACCTGGCCTTTAAAAATGCTTTGCTGAAACCCTTTGGAGAGTTCAGGGTTTGGGGGGACAAGAGCCATCCTTTCTCCTTGCATGGCCCTGCAATAAACCTTTCTCTACTCCAAACCCGGACGTTTCAGTTTGTTTGGCCTCACTGTGCATCGGGCACATGAACTTGCATTTGACATTCACATTAACATTACCACAGGCAATCTTTACCAAAACAGATGCCATTCTAAAACATAGTGTAGTCTGGCAGAACATACAGCCTGACATTTTGAGGATAGCATAATAAAAAAGAAAAACACATACCACAAAACTATGGCACTGCAATTTAAAACAGCTTGATAGACACAATACAGGTAAGCAAGGATTCTTGAAGATACTGCAAAGAAAAAGGCTACTGGGTCCACAATTGTCTTTCTTCAGCCAGGAAACAAGCCACACAATAGCCTGCTCAATCAGAAACAAAACAACTCCTCTCTGAGGAAGACCTCTTCCAGTGACCCAATTGTCTTTGGATCAACAAGGGGAAATAACTAGTAAATGGTCATCCAATCTTGTTATTAGTAGACATTGGAGTCACACTCTCTACCAATAATCTTTCCTAATTTCCCACCACCCTCAATAAAAAGGCAAATCCTCTTTGCCTATCTCCCTGAGAATCTTAACTTCTCAATGAGCCTTTGTCCTCAGTCTTCTCACCTTCACTAATTTAATAGGATGGATATTTTCACTTAATTGGGAGCTACTATTAGGTGCACATCCAAAGGACTTTTTCTTGATGTCCCAGATGCTGATAGTCAAATATACCATATTACATGGCTCCACTTGACTACTCTAGACTCTTGTGTCTTCCACCTTAGAATTACCTAAATTTTCTGATTTACTTTTCTTAATACCAAATTCCCTCTGGGCTACCTCATCTGCAGATGTGGGAAAAATAAACACAGAACTTTAATGAGTCAATATAGACCCCACACTGCCTCTCCTTATATTCCCTTGGGTACCCTAAAACCTGAAACATTAAGGAGGACTATCCCTTTGATTCCTCACTCCCTGCAGGGGGTGGGTGACCTGAAGTTATTCAACCCCTAATATTATTCAACAAAATCCCACCCATGGATGCCAGTCCTATAAATGCCCTTAGGACCAGGCTCATTCCCTCTTTCCTTTTCTAGACATCAGAGGGCCCTCTTTCCAGTGGACTCTCTCATTGATTGGCTCTCTCACCCTGAGACTTCCCTTACTTTGCAAATTCCTGAAAGAGGAATAAACCTTTGAATTACTTGCAGTCAGCGGCTCCTGTGTGGGATGTTTTTACATCTGATATCATTTAATGAAAGAGAAGAGCACGAAGCAAAGGTGAACTGTAAAACATCCATAGTTGTCACAACCTTAATCCAGCTGCCTACCTACCTTATTCCCTCTTCCAGAGGAGTGAATTTTTTAACATTAACCCAAGAACGTTCCCTGACTTACTCTGATCTGTTCTATAAGACCCAACTTAGAATTCTTTGTAAATGGGTCATATCTTAAGAGTGAACAAGACTATTTTCAAGCTGGATATGCTTTTACCACTTTCCAAGAGTTTACTGAATCTAATTCTTTTCCTGAAGTCAAATCAGCACAACTAGCTAAACTAGCTTGACTAGATAGAGCCTGTCAGCCAGGAAAGGATCAAAGGGCTAACATATATAGACAGCACATGTGTTTTTGGTGTGTTTCATGATGTTATGGAAGCAACATGATTTCTTAACTGCTGCTGGTGTTCTCATAAAGTACAGTGAGCAAATTTGAGTTTTAATAGTGCCTTGCTTCTCCCTAAAATATTGACTGTACCTAATGTTGAAGCTCATACTAGAGAAAAAATCCATAAAGGAAAAGGAAATGTTTCAGCTGACCAGTATGTTAACCAAGTTACTCTTACCCAAGTTCAACTATGTCGACAAATTAAAGATGATTTGGTTAATCCAGGTCATTTTATGAAGTTTTGAGCAAACTGAAATCACAACTATCAGATTCTGAAAAAAGGTATTTGGAGAAATCTGGGTGTGCCCTCCAATTCGATGGTTATAGAGATAGCAAGATGACCAGTTGGCCTCTCCAAACCCTCTGAAATGGAGCTTGGTGAAAATGTGCACACAATGACCCCTCACCATACAGAAAACTTAAAAACTATTCTGAGACAACATTAATGGGGAAAATTAAATAGTGGAGAAAGACCTCCAGTGTATGTCACACCTACCAAGCTTGTAACTCTGGAAAAAATGGTAAAAGTGGTACATAGGTAGGAACCACAAGGGATCTTTTGCACAATTTCAGATGGACTTTATATAACACCCTAACATCACAAAACTTGGAAATGTACTTATTATTGTCTGCCTCTTTTCTAGATGGTAAAGTCTTTCCAAACTTCCTGAAAGGAAACTGTTGTTATTATGGGTAAAAATGTTTAGATTTTGTTTTTCCCATTTATGGAATCCTTACTTAATTTTCCAGTGAAGAGCTACTCATTTTACTGTGACTATAATTAAGGAATTTTGAAAAGTGTTGGCTCTCCTTACCATCTTTAATCCTCAGGAAAAATTGAAAGAGCTAAGGATACTTTGAAATTAAAACTTGCTAAACTCTCTGAAGACATAAAATTACCTTGGCATAATCTACTCCAATAGACCCTAATGACAAACACAGATTCTGACCTTATGAATTTGTCACAGGAAGACCAGGGAGACTGGGCACTACACCCCAATTTTAAACTCCATTTTGTTGCAAGCAAAAGTGGCCCAATAATGTAAAGGACTAGTGCAATATACTCAAACTTATCAACAGGGTCAAGCCGCCTTTCTAAAGAAGCCACCTTCTGGACTTAAAACAAGGAGACTTAGTTTACTGGAATAGATGTCACCAAAAAGCTTCCCTGGAGCCCCACTGGAAGCGCCTCTACCAGATCCTGCTTATCACTAACAGGGAAGACAAGCTACAAAAATCTAGACCTTTTGTTCTTTGTATCCCAGCTGAAGAGACATACACCTCCGATTAACTCAACTTTTACTTTAACCAGAGCCCCTAAACTGAGGGCTCTCAAAACTTTTCTGAAGCACATGATAGCACAAAGGAGACAGATATTCCTTAAAAATTGGAAGAAGCAGATGACATCAGATAGTGAGCAGCTTCTGCACAAAATAATGGAACAAAAACTTGACTCAAATTTAGTATTTCCCTTTTCATCCTAACGTTGAATTTGTACATCTCTAAAATTATCTCCAAGTGCTGATCATAGAATGCTTCCTATTCTTACTGTATATCTGCTATGTCCTGCCCCTTCTCCTTTCTCCATTCCTCAGCTTCAAAATCTTTGGCTATTTTTGGCTGGCATGCTTATGAAGCTAATATCACCTATGATTGTTGTTCCTGCTTACTTTTTCTCATCAGCTCCGTCGCTCCTTTACAAATACCAGCTCCCTACCCAAGAAAGTCTTTCTGTCATTACCACTGCCATTTAACACAGGGTCCCATCCAAACTGAGTCTCCAGTAAATCTCTGAACTTAGCACATTCTTCCCAGTATACCCTTGAAGAGGGAAAACATGTTTTTCTTGAAAGAAAACATTAAAACAAATCTTCAATCCATGGGCCTAAACTGCTGCAATGATATCTGCCAAGTTACTGGCCCAGCTGAAAGGAGTGGATATTGTTGAGTCAGTCCCAATACTAGCTTCACTCTGGCAAGCAACAACTATAAAACTATAGTTGTTTTTCACCCTATCTCCAGAGTGATTCATATTTTATTTGTGGGTCCAATGCCTATATATATATTTTTTTTTTCCAGCCAGTTGGGCAGGTTGTTATCTCACCCAATCTGTGTTTGGGGGTAAACACACTCCTCTGTAAAACACCCATTCTTACCAGGTGCTAGAGAGATCTGCTCAAACAAACTAAAAAACCTGGAATCAATCTAGATAGCTTTGTCACTGCTTGGGATGGGTTTTATGCTGGAGCTATTACTGAAGGAGCAGCCCTATTAACTACTGAAGAAGTCTGACAAAATACCCAATTAAGAAATATGAATTATATACACATACCCAGAGGACAGTTGAGACACTGGAATAATCCAAGCTTAAAACATGAAACTATATATTTTTAAACTTGTATTTACTATTTTCTCCTTCATTTGTGATGTAAACATTTCCTTCCTACCATTTAGATAAGTTTACCTGTGAATTCTTCCAGTCTAAGCTGTATTGTTTGCTACCATGTGTGAAATCCTAGTAATAGAGATTTTTGAATGCGGCATACCAAGGAAATATAGTTCAAAGCACAACTTCCTTAGTTTTAAAATAATTTGTTAAGAGTACCACTTGTTGAGTGTCATTCATTAGCCTTGTTTTATTAGATGATAAGTCTGAGTTATCAAGTATCTCATTTCTTTAAAAATCTTTTTAGGTAAATAACTTCCTTATGAAAAATGTAAAACTATCTTTTATACTGAACAGCAATTTTTACAAGTTGCTAATATGAAATATGAAACTGTTCTTCATCAGTAAAAATGATGTATTTAACACTTTAAAAGGAAAAAAATAAACCTTTACAGATGGAATTATTTTTTTCTGATCTACTATTTTTATTTATTTATTTATTTTTTGCGGTACGCAGGCCTCTCACTGTTGTGGCCTCTCCCGTTGCGGAGCACAGGCTCTGGACGTGCAGGCTCAGCGGCCATGTCTCACGGGCCTAGCCGCTCCGCGGCATGTGGGATCTTCCCGGACCGGGGCACAAACCCGTGTCCCCTGCATCGGCAGGTGGACTCTCAACCACTGCGCCACTAGGGAAGCCCCTGATCTACTTTTCTTGTCTTTGGTCAACACATGGATTTAGTATAAGACAGTAACAGTAAAAAGGGAGATTTTGCTCTTTTAAAAAACATTTACATATGATGTAAATATTATGTAAACATTTAAGTCTCTATTCTTATTCCCTTTCTCTCCAACTCCTTTCCTAAAAAATTTGCTTCATTTTACATCAATGCAAAATATATTTTTTGTCTTTCCCTTTCATATTTTCCATTTTATACTTTAGTATTTGTGAAGCTATTCATGAAATAATCTGGTATTTGTAGCTATTGGGATCTTTCATATTTTTACCTTCTGTTCATTTTTTACTAAATAAGAATTTTTAAATCCAAGTTACATTTCCTTCTGAAATTAATGAGCAATTGATGAGTAAAATCCAGGCACAAAAATTCTGAAATGTAACACATTGGTGTCATCTGTACTGTTTACAGTGAAGAAAAAATATTAAAGTAAAAACTGACAAATTATTTTCTGTGTAATTTTGCCTTACTCTTACTACATCCTTTGAAAATACTGTTTTAATTCTTTTTCTATCTCTTTTTTTTTTCTATTTTCCTGTTCTTATATTCTGTATTTAAAATGGTAAATAATAAAATACCAGTAATTTGCTTGGTAAAGTATAAATTTATTTTTCTTTTAGACCTTTTGTACTCTCATTTTCTCTAATGTTTATGTTTTTCATTGTTTGGAACTTTCTGCAAGCAGGAATTTCATCTTATACAAGTCAAATACTGGGAGTGCTGTTAATGGCTCTCAAGATAGTATCTTGAGCTTGGTTGGATTGCAGAATAAAGATGAGTTCATTAATTTTGGCATGGAGAAACTCGGGATATTTGAGCATATAAAGAACTTCAGGGACTTCCCTGGTGGCGCAGTGGTTGAGAATCCACCTGCCAATGAAGGGGACACGGGTTTGAACCCTGGTCCAGGAAGATCCCACATGCCACGGAGCAACTAAGCCCAAGTGCCACAACTACTGAGCCTGCACTCTAGAGCCTTCAAGCCACAACTACTGAGCCCGGGTGTCACAACTACTGAAGCCCGCGTGCCTAGAGCCCATGCTCTGCAACAAGAGAAGCCACTGCAATGAGAAGCCTGCGCACCGCAACAGAGTAGACCCTGATTGCTACAACTAGAGATAGCCCGCGTGCAGCAACGAAGACTAAACACAGCCAAAAATAAAACATAACCAAATAAAATAAATAAATGTATTAAAAAAAATAGGTCACGAGGGCTCTGCTGGGCCGCTGCCGCTGTTGCAGAGGGACTGCAGCCAGAGGGCAGCCAGGGCGCAGCCAGCTGAAACTGAACTGTGGGATTCTGGCGAGCCACGAGCAACGCCTCTAAATACCCTGAGTGTCTGATTGTGATGCAGTTTGTGCTTGTTTGACATCATGTGCGTAGGCACCACGCGCGGAGGGGAGGGCACCAAAACTAGAAGTTACTTGGCTTCACCACTTAGGTGCCCAGGGCAGCGGCCCTGACTGCTCCGCAGGCTGCTTGGAGGCAAGAAAGTAAGTCTACAGGCAGGGAAAAGTAGGGGCTTCAATGGTCCTGTTTTTTTTTTCTGACTTCCCTTACTTTTTCTTATCCCTAGCTTCTCCCTTGCCTTCTCCGCTTCTCTCCTCCTCTCTGCTCCTCCCCTCTTCCCCCTCCCCTGCCTTCGCGCGCGTGCGCGCGCGCGCGCGCGCGCGCGCGTGTGTGTGTGTGTGTGTGTGTGTGTGTGTGTGTGTGTGTGTGTGAGAGACACTGTGTGTTTTCTCTTTAAGGCTTTTGGGGGCGTGTCGGGAAAGGGAGGGGCGATGTTAAAATTCTCAGTGTGTACTCACTGCTCTAACAGCTTGGGTTTAAAGGTTTTTTTTTTTAATATTTTAAAATCTGTGTGTTTAACTGTAATTGAAGAAAATTCAGAGTTCACTATTTCGTGTGATAGCATCACATTTCTTTAGGCATGTTACTGCTTATATTTGGTATTAAAATTTTATTTTAAAATAAATACCAGCAGCTTAAACCTTAGGTTTTCTTGCATGTCTGAGGTAGGAGGATCTTCAGGGCTAATAAAATCTTCAAGAATTGAAATATCAGTGGAAAATATAATGTTTAAAGCAAAGTGAAAGAACACCCTATTATTGGTCTCTCTTGAATTGACTGATGGAAATTTGCTGATGTACTATTACTTTTTCACATATAAAAATTAGTAAGAGAGAGTTAGGGGGCTCTAAGGAGAATTGAGGTGAATTCTCCAAACTACTCACTGACCATCTTGTTTGGGGAATCCCCATACCATTTGTGTCAAAGGTGAATGGACCTTGGACCCAAGTTTAGGAAATTAGCAATAACTCCCTAATTCCCTAGTAATTCCCCAAACTCTAAAAAGGAATTATGTTTTCTTCTGGTTGCTTCTGAATATAACCTCCATGTGACAAATTAGAGATTTTTGACTCACTATATAGCTCTTCCTGTGTTTTGTCATACTCTAAAAGATTCATGTAAAAGAGTATTTGCAGGTTATCTGTAGGTCAGAGCAGTAAACTAAAACAAACATTGAGTGACTTGAGTTTATTAATTCTTTTAATCTACACAATAACCTTATGAAGTTGGTATTTTCATTGCCATTTTATACATAGAGAAACTGAGTACAGAAATGTTAAGTAACTTGACCAGATTGTACAGCTAGTAAGTGTTGAAACTAGGCTTTGAACCCAGTCTGGCATTCATATTTTGTTTCTACCCCACAATGCCTTCCTATAATAAGGAAAAGGTTTTTCTTTTCTCTTTATATGACCTATCACTATACATTTCAAATTATTTAAACCTCTGTGGGACTTGAAAAAATAGTACCACAGATACTGAAAGAAATCTAAGGTTCTAAGATAATCTAGAGTTCATTAACAACTACTAATGTACTTGGCACTGTCTAAAACTTTGAAACCATTTTCAAATATATCTATTATATATGGTTGAGCAGATTATTCACACTTCAATTCTAGGACATTTGTTAAGATCAGATGTTTTCTCATCAATTGTACAGCTGCTGAGCTTTGAAAGAGTTTTTCAAACTTCCAAACACATTGAATACTTGTGGCAAGATGCTATACCTTCTGTATTTAAGCTAAATATGTATGGGTACTTTGTACATTTTAATATTAGATTTAGCTTTATTGTCTTTTTAAAATTAATATTGTCTCAAAATGAACTTAAAGTTTAAAAAATCTACTTCATAATATTTTACAGTAAGCTCTCATTCTTGGTCATTTTCTATGCCAAGGTAATACCCTTGTTTATAGTTGTTTATACTGTGATTATCCATGTAGCTATATTATCAATAAGGTTTAGCAGTGTAATGAAAAATGAACTGTGACCTAACGGTATTGTTTTAATTTTCATTGAGTTGTTTCATTGTTTAATTTTCATTAAGAGTTGTAGAAACACATTCATGAATAATAGTAGTGGCACTACTATCACTTAGCAGAGAAATTTAAGCTAGTATGCTCCATATAATGTCACCCACACCACTAAACTTTGACTAAGGTTTAGGAATGTGGTTAGCAAAAATACACTGCAGATTTTAATATGTTAAGGATCATTAACTTCATTGTGTCAATTTGTTAAACTGCCAAGTAATGATTTTACAAATAATTAGACTTTAACAGGCAGAAACTAATTTATGTTCTTGCTTTTATGATGCATGTAATGATAGATGCACTATCAGGAAAGCTGTTATTTTTAGGTACACAACATCTCTTAATGTCCTAAAGAAAATGAAATATTACATGTCAGTAACTGATCAGTGACTGTATAAAATACATTAGTGGCTTTTCTTCTTTTAGCTGCCTTTAATCGATGTTCATTCATCATGGCTTAGAAAGAGGGAATGTTTTCAAGCCATTCTTATTGGAAAATGGCAGTGAACCTTTAAAGTCAAAAGTACAAGGCAATAGTTTCAGATTAATAAAATTGTTTTTATAATGGTTGAGATTTATATACATTTGGGTTGGTCCCTCCTCCTCTTCTCTAAATAGGTTCCTTAAAGACTAGTTTGGAAAAGGTATCGGGTTTTTTACCTATGCATTTTTGTAATATCATGGCCTAATGAGGAGAAACCTCTTCTTTGGATTTTTGTTTTGTTTTGTTTTTTATAATTTTCTTCTGGACTGCTCTGTGCTGTGGCTAGCAATTTTTATATGTTGCAAACAAATTTCTATAAAAGGATCGAAATTAATGAACTTCTAGGCCTTATGTGTGATAAGTTCCAAAATAAGGAATATAATTGAATAACAAGCTCTCAAATCTTTATACTGAGAAGGACTAGTTAATAGTTTCAATTAGAAAAGACTAATTGTTAAAATACATTTATACATTTTTAGTTCACAATTTTAACTAAAGCTATACAATTTAATGTACCGTTTTTTTTAGGGATATAAAAATTCTTTCAAGTTGAGAATGTGAATGAGTACCACTGAATTAGATAAGATTGTTCTGGAGAAGTAGTCAGGTCTGCTGGGCTGGAAGCCAGAAATACAATTTCCTGGTTCTCCTCTAACTTTTAGAGGCAGTCTTTTATCCTCTTTGTGCCTGTGGTAAGGAAGTTATTAGAATGAGTGAGAATACCGAGGTATTGTCAAGTTTCTTAAGGCTAAATGGAAACGAATGGTGGCACAACTTTGTTACTTTACAGGTGGTACTGCAGATCTCTTTTTTCCCCAAAGGCAATTTGACAAAGCAAGGGTTATTAAAATTAATATCCTCATATGGCATGAAATCTTCACTTAAGATTTTTATATTCATATTACTATGAATTGCAAGTTTCTCAAATATTTTTTTTCAAAATTGTCAGCAAGTTGATATTTTTGATTCAATAAACATTTATTGAAATATTAACTTTTAGGGCTTCCCTGGTGGCGCAGTGGTTGAGAGTCCGCCTGCCGATGCAGGGGACACGGGTTTGTGCCCCGGACCGGGAGGATCCCACATGCCGCGGAGCGGCTAGGCCCGTGAGACATGGCCACTGAGCCTGCGCGTCCGGAGCCTGTGCTCTGCAACGGGAGAGGCCACAACAGTGAGAGGCCCACGTACCACAAAAAAAAAAAATTAACTTTTTATTCTAAATTTTAGGACAAAATTAGGGGACTCCTCTCCTTCAGGAGTCAGTGGGTGAAATGTTCACAACCAAGGCAGATATTAGTGAGAAATTTTTTTCAGTAGATTCTCTCTACTTTCTACCAAAGGCAAGGGGAAGAAATGAACAGATATTACCTGGATGTGTTTCTTGGTCCTTCAATAGTAAAGTTTCTCTAACTGTTGAACTCCGTATTAGTCAGAGTTTTATAGAGAAACAGAACCAATATGATGTGAATGCTATGTATAGAGAGGGTGGTTGGTTAGACAGTGGGAGAGATTTATTTTAAGGAATTGGCTAGTGTGACTGTGGGGCTCTCAAGTCCAAATTTTGCAGGGCAGGCATGCAGGCTGGTGACACAGGGAAGTGCTGATGTTGCAAGAGTCGAAGGCAGTCTGGAGGCAGAATTCCTTGCTTCTTCAGGGACCTCAGTCTTTTTCTCTTAAGGCTTTGAACTGATTGGATGAGGTCCAATCAGTAAGGGGAGAGAGGAGGCCAAAGGGCAGAAAAGAATTTTTATTTCTGAATTTTTCTTGTCTTGCTGTAAAATATGAATTTTATTTCACACAGCTAAAGTTTTCTTTTTCTTAATTGTATCACCAAAAAGGAACTTCCATTCTCTCCAGAGGTAGTATGAAGTAACAAACAGAAATTATAAAGATAATATAATATTAAACAATATGAAATAAAACAAGGGAACATAGCATAATCTTATTTATTAACTTGTTAAAACCTACATAAAGGGCTTCCCTGGTGGCGCAGTGGTTGAGAGTTCACCTGCCGATGCAGGGGACGCGGGTTCGTGCCCCGGTCCGGGAAGATCCCACATGCTGCGGAGTGGCTGGGCCCATGAGCCATGGCCGCTGAGCCTGTGCTCCGCAATGGGAGAGGCCGCAACAGTGAGAGGCCTGCGTACCGCAAAAAAACCCCCCAAAACCAAAACAAAAACAGAAACCTACATAAATTATCTCATAGGAATGGAATGCTTAAGCCTTGCTGTACCATGGCCACCTAGTGGAAGTTTAGTAATTTCCCATGTTCACAGATGAAGTATAATTACACCACGTGTGGTATAATAATTACACAGTAATACACAAGTGGTATAATAATAACAAGAAAGCGTGCAGCCTATCCCCAATGGGTTGTCTAAAGATCTCTGGCAAGCTGGACCAAACAAGCCATGGAAAATCTGGGGATTTATACTAAGGGCTTTATATTTTCTCATGATGGTAGTGGAGAATCATTAAAAGGTTTTGAACAGCTTAGTGATAAAGATCACTGGGGCAGCTTGAGTGCATTTATTGGGTAAGAGGATGACAGAAGTGTGTTGCATAGTTAGACTAGATACTGAGAAACCGGTTACTGGGAAACTTCAGGAGACAGTTCATATGAGGGATAACAAGAGCTTAAGGTTCTAGACAAGAGCCTTAAAAAGAGCTCTGGAATACAACTTAAAACAAGAAAATCTGTGTAATTTAGAAAGTAGTGAAGCAATGTAGGATTTTGTGAATTATTTGAATATTAAGATATGTTAGAAGAAAAGCACTTTTACTTTAAGTGTTGTACATGAACTTGAAGTAGACTAAGATTGTCTAGTAGAGGCTTTAATTTATCTAAAAATATAATTAGGAAAATATATATACTTAGGGAGGAAGAAATTTTCTCTACCCTTCTAGGTTCTTCTGGCTGGTCTAAGAATTAAAATTGACATGAGACAGATTAGCAGGAGAAAATCATCAAGGTTTTAGAGTATGTATACATGGGAGAGACCAAAAAAACTAATTAACTCACCAAAATGACTGAAACCCTCACCTTAAATACCATCTTCAGCTAAAGACAAAAGATGTTGTGGGTAGTGATTTGGGACTTCAAAGGGGAGGGAGGCAATTCACATGGAGATGGAAAAGCAAATGTTTGGTAAATAAATGTTTCCTGGGCCATGCAGAGACAATGGGACACAAAGTGGACTCTGACCACCACACCTAGCCCATATTCCTTGTAGATATCTATGGTGATAGCTTTATTCCAGAAACTAGCCCTCTAATTTTTGTAGGTAATTAGGGGGAAGGTCAGAGTTCCTTCCTAAGTCTTTTGGGCCTTGATATTTGCAGTTGAAAATAATCTGTATACTGAAGAAATACTTGGGGTGGCAAGTTTTTTTCCCTTACAATATCATATAATGATCATTTTCAAATAACGGGTTCTGTTTCTACTGTGTGTCCAACATAGCAACTAACCAGTACTTACTGATTTAAGTAATTAAATCAAGAGATTTAGTGATCCACCACTCTGTGCCAAAACACTCTTTATTTTAGGTGCTAGGGATAAAACAGTGAGGAAAAAAAAAAGATCCTTTCTCTTCTGGAACTTACTTTTCTAGTGGAGGGAAACAGACAGTAAACATACTGATAAGCAATGTATATGCTATTAGTGGGTGATAAACCCTGAAGAGTAAGTAAAGCAGACAAGAAGGGTAGTGAATATGAGGGTTTGTCTTTTATTGATATATAGTGTCTAGGGAAGGCTTTTCACTGAGAACTGGACATTGGATTTAGATCTGAGGAAGGTGAGGAGATCTGAGTCATGTGGTTATCAGTGGCAAGAGTGTTCCAGCAGAGGGATGGATGGCCAAGGCAGTTGGCCCCCTCATCAAAGCATTACATCTGCAGTGTATTGTACCCCCACTGCCACCTTTATGCCCATTTACTCTGTCCATTCTTTACCAAGGCTGCTGTGGCGTTCAATCCATTCAGATTTCCCATGAAGTGTAGGCTGTGCTGGAAGCACCATAACTACCTTACCAGTGCTTTTGTAACTGGGAATGTCTGGGGCTCTAGTCCCCAGGCGTTGGCATATTCAGTTTGAAGCAGGGATCTTGAAAGTTGAGCCACAAATATCTCATAGCTCAGTTGACATTAGATTGACCTTGAGGCAGGATGTAAAGTACAAAATTTATCTAGCAGAACAGAACAACAGAATCAACATTGGGTCACTGCTGTATGCCTGTTACCATGTTTTACCTATATTGTCACAGGATCTCTATGAGGTGGATAATATACCCATTTTACAAACCGAGGTGCAGAGGTTGATAATGTATCCATTTTCACTCAGCTCTTAAATGGAAGAACCTCTATTTGAACCCAAGTTTTTCTTGTTATTTCTTTTTTTAATTAAAGTATAGTTGATTCACAATGTTGTCTTAATTTCTGCTGTACAGCAAAGTGATTCAGTTATACATACATAAACTTTTTTTAATATTCTTTTCCATTATGGTTTATCACAGGATATTGAATATAGTTCCCTGTGCTGTACAGTAGATCCTTGTTGCTTATCTATTTTACATATAGTCATGTGTATCTGTTAATCCCAATCCTCCTAATTTATCCCCACACCCCCAACCTTTCCCCTTTGGTAATCATAAGTTTGTTTTTGAAGTCTGTGAGTCTGTTTCCGTTTTGTAAATAAGTTCTTTTGTATCATATTTTTAGATTCCATGTATAAATGATATCATATCATATTTGTCTTTCTCTGTCTGACTTACATCACTCCATATGACAATCTCTAGGTCCATCCATGTTGCAGCAAATGTCATTATTTTGCTCCTTTTTATGGCTGAGTAATATTCCATTGTATATATGTACCACATCTTCTTTATCCATTCCTCTTCCATGTCTTGGCTATTGTGAATAGTGCTGCTATGAACATAGGGGTGCATGTATCTCTTTGAATTAGTTTTGTCTTGATACATGCCCAGAAGTCGGATTGCTGGATCATATGGAAACTCTATTTTTAGCTTTTTGAGGAACCTCCATACTGGTTTTCATAGTGGCTGTACCAACTTACATTCCCACCAACAGTGTAGGAGGAACCTAGGTTTTTCTGACTCAAGAACAGTGATGAACAAGACAGACATGGGCCTACTCTTGTGGAGAAATACTTGTTTCGTTTCATTACTGTTTTAATACATGCTATAAGCAATGCCACAAAAATAAAAATACCAGATTTATGAAAAAACTCTATACAGCTCAGTGTGTCTTTTAAAATGTCCCAGATAGTAGATACAAGGGATGAAAGAGAGACAAAGCATGTCACATTTCCTAAAGAAAAGTCCCTTGTCATCTTTGGTCTCCTAAACTAAGAAGCTTACTGTCATTCAGCTTTGTTGTCAGCAAAACTGATTGCCACTAAAGTGCATAAGCAGTACTCTGATTCATGCAACTTGTTGCTTGACACTTCATAAAGTGTTTAATACATCCTTATCTATAATTATTGTGTCAGAATTCATGTTTCCACAGTTAAATATCTGTCAGAATTTTCATTACAGAAATTACAGAACTTATTTTCTCTGGTCTTTAAATACACAAAAAGTGGATATAGTGGAACTTGTGGTGCATAAGCTAATTCAGGGAGCAGTTAAATTCAGGAGATTAGTTGCCTTTTGTCAGCATTAAAGTCTTTTTCTTTTAGGTGCTTACTGGCCCCCTCCCCATCTCTAGTTGTTCTCCCCACTCTAAGCAGAATTCACCAGATTAGTATTTTATTCACTCTCTCAGGGTCCTCTCTCCCTTAACTGTCAATGGAATGTCATAAAATCAAATTTTGGTCTATTATTCAGATTAACTAGAGGTTTGGTTAGTAGCAAAGAGATCACCAAGAGTTAAATGGAATACTGAAAGGTCAGTAATATTCAACAATTTAGATAATGAAAGTAACAAAGTGGTATTGGTCAGTCATAGTCTTACTCTCATTTTAACAGCTAAATGGAAGAGACCATCTGGAAATTTATTCCCTGGTAAGTCTTTTAACATTGTGATAATGAAATAAATAATAAATAGAAAAGAGCTTAATGATACTATATTACTAGCAAATATTATTTTCATTGTTTCAAATTAAATTTAATACTTATCTCCTAAATATGCTAGGACCATAGTTTCTGAACAATCTTAAAATTATGTTTCTGTGGTTTATATGAAAGAATATTACTTTCTCTCAAATATGGAGTTCCTTTATACATCAGCTGAGCTTACATTAAATTAGTAACGTTATGCTTACTGTTTAGGTTTTTTATGAAAAATCATTAAACATTTCAGTTCACTGGGGTGTTTTAAGGAAAAGTTTTCTTTGGCTTGAGTACCATAGAAAACCTGACCCTATAAATAAGGCTACTTCTTAGATATGTATAACTGTGAAATTTAAGGAGTACAAGCTAATATAATGACCTCTTTGTTACTTAGCACAAGGTTGGTCTGGGAATAATAAAATGTACTCTGTTATGCAATATTATAAATACAATTTGACATTTTTAAGAGGTTATGCTATGAAAAGAAATTACTAAGTTTTAATTTCAACTTTTATGGGCAGAATAAATAGTTTAACTTTGTGGGGGATAAAACATTTACAGTGGTTCTAAATTTGACATGTAGAATCCTGTTTATCTTAGGAAGTGATTCTATTTTAAACAGTCTACTAGGAATTAGGGTGCTACAGAAATTCTACTTCTACTGTTAGTGCATATATTCCCCAAATTTTTATATCTTGTTTTCATATTTTATGTTTTATGCCATGTTTTAAACAAAGGTAGAATAGTAGTGCCAGGTAGTCAGTCCAGTTTATAATTCACCCCCCAATATTTCATCTTCCAGAAAACAAATCTAATTCTATACAACAACTAAATGGAGAAAAGAAAGAACAGTAGAATACTGTAAACGAAAGGAACAAGGGCCTGATTTAACTACAGTTAGAGTGCATTTGAATATAAAATTTTTTAATAGAATTTGAGAAAATTAGCTTAGCAGTAGCTCTCAATTGGAATGATTTTCTGCTCAGAGGACAGCTGGCAATGTTTGGAGATAGCTTTGGTTTTCTGAACTGGGATGAAAGGGTGCTACTGGCATCTAGTGAATAGAGACGGATGCTGCTAAATATCCTATAATGCACAGGAAAGTCCCTGTCTCCTTCAATACAGAATTAGTCTGCCCTAAATTCAATAGTATTGCTGTTGAGAAACTGTGGGTTAGGATGTTGGTTTTTAATTTTATGGATATGGTTTGAAATTCTCTGATGTTTTAAAAGTTAATTCTTAAATTGTGATCTGCTTGCCCATGAGACAAAATTTTCACTAAAGAATTACACTGATTTCTCAAAAAAATCAAAACAAACTGAGCAACAGAACTTTGGAAGTATATAGTTATAGTAATGCTACTTTGATTATTATTCTTGTGTACTCTAAAGTGGAGTAGAACTCTTTGAGCACAACATTTTATTTTATTTTATGTCAACTTTTTCATTTTATATTATGTTATTTATTTTATTTATAATTAAATTAATTTTGTGTTTTATTTAAATTAATTTATTTTATTTTGTATTAATTTAGTTTATTTCTTTTCAAATTTAATTGATTTCATGTTACTTTTTTAAATCTTATTTTATTAAAAATTTTTACTTATTTTATTTTTTCATGTTATGTTATTTTACTACATTTTAAATTCCTAATCTAATCCTTGAATGATAGGGATAAGTTACAGCCTCCAAATAATTACTCTTTGTATAGGAAACTCTTCTCCTTTATAAACCCACAGAGGATGTTTCTGCTGTGGGTTAAGTGAGTCTGCTTTCTGATTCTAGATCATAGACATTTGCTTCTAAGAAGTCTGTTTATGAATTTCAGATATCATATAAAACTTCATGGTTCTGAGTTTTAGAAAAAGGACTTATAAATAGCAAAAAAAAGGAGGTGATATATTCATACAGAATTATTTTTATGTTATGCTATTGCTTTATGATGAGAGGCATAGTTCCTAGATATGTTTTTTTAGCTGTCTTGTGGGGTGGGGGGGATAAGACTCCTAACTCCAAAGAATATCTTCGATTTCTAATAATTGCTTTGTAACATTTTTGTTAGAACATTTTTATTCAACAACCACCAAACCAATATTCACTGATGTTGAATTATGGTATTCCCATTAATGTGGTGAGCATGAAGGGGGAACACAGAATATAGACCTTGTCTTTGTTCCTCTCTAAACATCTAATCTGGTACCTCCCTATAAGATGTTTCTCTGCTTATCAAAGGAAATATTTTTCATTGTCATTTTGTTCTGACTTGAAGAAACAGTTTAAAAGTTTTATTTTACATTCACTGGGAAGTTATTAGCATGCAGAGAACAAAATATGTACAAAGGAATATAAAAAATCCTAAGGTTCTGGTTATGGAGAAGATTATTTTGTCTCTTTCAGAAAATGTTTTGGGTCAGCATGAGAACATGGAAGGCCAGTCAAGATTTCTCCTACTTACCTACAATTAGCACTTAATTATATTCTTTTTATTGATCCATACTTGGCTATATTTCTAGATATTGAATCATTCTTGCTTTCAAGCTTAAACTTTTTATACTTAAAGAAGCCCATGTTTGGTGCTGGTTTACATATAGGTTATAGTATAGATTTACATATTTCTAGACTTCTCTGTGAATTCCAAGTGGATATACAAATGTCTTGCATTGGTGTCCCCTGTGTAACCAATATAATAGCCTGACTTTTCATAAATCTCATTTAAAATATTTAACAGATGTATTGGCTTTTAAAAAATAAGATAGGAAAAAATATTATTTTTCTTTGATTATATTTTCAATTCATAGAAAGAGACCTGGTAAGAACTCTGACACTCTCAGTCTTAAGTTGAATAATCATGTACATTTTCTGGTGAGCAAGGTACTATGGAAATTGTTGTAGCAAGATGATAGAAATATTACTGATACCATTTCTACCTGTATCTAACAGTCTATAGAAAAATCTAAGTAGCTGTTGACTTGAAATAATACTTTCTCACTATATTAAAACAAAAGTTTTGTCAGAAAATAATTGGGTATAGGTTATTATTGATAACAGTACTTTATCACCTGAATGAGGTGCTTTCTGTACATTCTTGGTCAGGTGTCAATAGACTTTCTAAAAAGTGTCAGATACTAAATATTTTAGGCTTTGTGGGCTGTACAGTTTCTGTTGCAAGTCTCAAATTCTGCCTTTGTAGTACAAAAGCAGCCCTTGACAATATGCAAATGAATGAGTATGGCTATATTCCAATAAAATTTTATTTACAAAAATGGGAGGTGGTTCAGATTTGGTCCATGGCCGTAGTTTGATGAATCCCCGTGCTAGGTAATAGAATATAAAATTGGTGTTTTTGTTTTAGTCTTTGGGTTGTATAATGCTGTGGCTGTGACATAAATTGATCTAGAGAAAGTTAAGGGAACATTATAAACACAATTTGGCATTTTTAGGACAGCATATACTCAAAAATCCTGAGAAAAATAAATGAAATAAGTTAGTGATTGTAATTGTAATTGGGGGGAGGTGTTATGAAAGGTTTATTTCAGTTGAAGAAATAAAACAAATGTATCTATGGAAAGGCATAGCTATTAACGAAGATGATGATGAGGGAAAGAGAAGAGATCTTAACATTTATTGTGTCAACTATGTGCCAGATATGGTGCAAAGGGATTTCAAGAAACTACAGTTAATCTTCACAACAGCCATGTAGATTAGGGTTTATTAGTTTCATTTTTAAAATTTATGATACTGAGGCCTGGAAATGTTACTTCCAAATGAATGACCATAGCTAATAGATAGTTTAGCTAGGAATCAAATCCATGTCTGTTTGACTCAAAAGCTCTATTATTCCCACTATTGGGAGGCAAGTTCTGAGCATCTATGAGATTTATAAGGATTCATTCAGTCATTGCACAGAAAGAGAAAAGGAGACCAAATGTCCTATAGATAAAGTGACATTTAAAAGGGAGGTATTTGACCCATCTTGAGATCATATTTTTTCAATGTTCACAATTTTGTAAAAATGGGCTTTTATTTTTTGATAGCCTCTATCATCTATTATTAGCCGTGTGAAAACTCACTTCTTTTTTCCTAATATGATCTTTTACGTCAGTCACGCTCTCAATAATCCTTCAAGCATACTATGTTTATTCACACCCTTCTTTGTGTCAGTTTTCCTAAGAATGCCCTTACCTCTGATCACAGTTTAAAATCCTGATCGTCCCTAAAAGCCCAGCTCAGGCCCCACTTCCTCCTTGAAGTCTTCACTAATTATTTCAAGTCACATAGATCTTTACTCATTGTGATCTGCTATATTTGCTGTGGCAACCCTCACCCCACGTGGAACTGTGACATGAAGTAAACAGGTCTGGAGCGTTTGCTTGGCTCAGGCTGGTGCACACACCAGGGCAATCGAGGAAACTGAACAGCCACTGGAGCAGTCCTCAACTTGCCTTCTCTACCCTGATTTAGGAGCTAGTCAGTGTGCTTGAACTCCTCATGACTGGAATCCAGTCTTCCCACAGCCCTCTTGTTCATCTTACCAGCCCTTCAACTAGCCACGGGGGTTCATCTTCCAGGTGTCAGACCCCAGGACTTGGGCGCCCAATAGGTGACTTGAACCACTCACTCCTCAGAGAGGATCTCTGCCCATTTAATCTCCCTTTCCCCCTGAATTCCCTCCCAGGGGCACAGGTCCAAACTTGATCACTTCTTTTTCCTTCCTACATGATTCTACGTGGATCTTTCTTACAGCTTTGGTTGTACAGGAGCCTTTCTGCCAGTGTCCAGTTAGTTTTCAGTGAGAATTGTTCCACATGTATATGTATTTTTGATTTGTTTGGGGGGAAGGTGAGTTTCATGTCCTCCTACTCTGCCATCTCGATCCATCCCCTAAAAAATATTGTAGTGTAAATAAATCTATTAGGATTGTCTACTTTTCCCCATGTAATATAAGCTTGGATAATCAGTTCAGTTGTGGCCAAGAACTAATATTCTTGTAGAATGTGAACTCCCTTTATCTTCATGAGCACTGTTTGTGAGCTCCTTGAAGAAGGGGGTACTATACAACCTTTGTATATTTAGAATACAGAACAGTGTCTTTATTTTAAATTGATACTTGAAAAGTGTTCTCAATGATTTGATTTGGTAATCCAGAGAGGTATTACAGAACATGTCCTTACATCACTACAAGGCTAGAGATGTCCCTTCAGGGGTATAACTTTTCACTGTATTAGTGCCTACCTTGAGCCCCTTCTACTCTCTAGCCTCCCATCTTTCAAAGGGATAAACTCCTGTCCCACAAGGAAGGACCAGAGAGGTGGCATCCAGCATGCTAGCTAGAATTGACAGCAAAAAGTCAGTAAGTCAGAGAACTATGGAGGTGAGGACCAGGTGAGAATTTGCCTTCTGCTTTACCTTGAAATCAGCTCTCTAGGATTTGAATGTTCCACCTTCTTCCAAATAGAACAAATATAAAACAGTTCTCTTCTCTTTATTGTTCTCTTCTCTTTATTGTTAACTCCATGTCTCAGCTATCCCTAATCTACATGATTAGATTGGTTTCTTCTCATTTTATGCTGTCATTGTCCATCTACCTTACCTGTTCTTAGTAATAACACCGATTTTAGTTGTTACGTTATGTCTGTGAATTTTTGATCAGTGCCTGTTCTTCCTTTTCACTACAAGACATAAAACAGAAGTGACCATGCTATTTTCTTTTGCTCACCATTGATTTCCTAGTGCTTCCCAGAGTGGTTAGCATAGAGTAAGTACACAATGCATATTTATTTGTGTAATTAATTAATAGATGGATGGATAGATGAAAAAAGTAGCTTCATGTCTGCAGTTTAATCAGTACCAAAACTCTTGAAAACCATTTGTTGAGCCTTTTGAAGGCATGACTATTGTGATAGTTATCCTTGTATGCTAAAAGTCTAGCATAATGCTTGGCACATTTAGAATCCCAATGGATGATCTTTGAATTGAATTGAAATGAGAGATGAATAACAGCAAATTGACAGCTTCATTTACGAATTTCCCTTCGTTTCTTTTCACTCATTATTTTGACAGATATTTATTGAGCACCTACTAGGAGGTAGTAATTATACTAAGTGGTAGAGATTACCTTAGTAAATATCTGTAAAGTACTTAGAATAGGGCCTGGCATAGAAGAAAGCATTTTATAAATGCCTGTGAAATGGAATACAGTGGTGATTAAAAGAAATGATGTGGACCCTACACTCTTGTACTTTATAATTTAGTTGGGGGAGACACATCAAGCAATGATGAAATAAACTTGGCCCCTGCCTTCACAAAGTTAAGGCCAAACAAGGTTCTAGCTTACATTGTAATGGGAAAAAAAGAGACACTTAAATTTTAAAAAATGTAGTTTAGTGTGACCAGTGTTATGAAAGAAGTAAGTGCAAGGAATAATGGTAGCATGAAGGACAGTGATCAATGAAGCCTGACCAAAGATACTTCTTAATTGGATCTTGAAGGTTAGGAATTCTCTCGGATAACAAATTGAGGAGTTGCAAGAATAAAGAATGAACTACACCTGGGTGGATAAAATAAATATTTTCCTTTGCTAAATAATTAAATCTAGCCTAGTGCAGGCAGTATGACTTGACTGCAGCCATTTTATAATCCTCTGTGTAGTGCTACTTAGGCTGGATCCTAAGGAGACTGTAAATCTTGAACTTCAAATAGCCTTATCATGCATGACTCCTAGTATCTTAAATGCTAAATATATGGCAGAGTGGTCATATGGCTAATTAACACCAATTCATAAGAGTTTTTTTTTTTAGAGTATTTTTTTAACATCTTTATTGGGGTATAATTGCTTTACAATGGTGTGTTAGTTTCTGCTTTATAACAAAGTGAATCAGTCATACATAAACATATGTTCCCATATGTCTTCCCTCTTGCATCTCCCTCCCTCCCACCCTCCCTATCCCACCCCTCCAGGCTGTCACAAAGCACCGAGCAAATATCCCTGTGCCATGCGGCTGCTTCCCACTAGCTATCTACCTTACTACGTTTGTTAGTGTGTATATGTCCATGACTCTCTCTCGCCCTGTCACAGCTCACCCTTCCCCCTCCCCATAACCTCAAGTCCGTTCTCTAGGAGGTCTGCGTCTTTATTCCTGCCTTACCCCTAGGTTCTTCATGACATTTTTTTTTCTTAAATTCCATATATATGTGTTAGCATACGGTATTTATCTTTTTCTTTCTGACTTACTTCACTCTGTATGACAGACTCTAGGTCTATCCACCTCATTACAAATAGCTCAATTTCGTTTCTTTTTATGGCTGAGTAATATTCCATTGTATATATGTGCCACATCTTCTTTATCCATTCATCCGATGATGGGCACTTAGGTTGTTTCCATCTCTGGGCTATTGTAAATAGAGCTGCAATGAACATTTTGGTACATGACTCTTTTTGAATTAGGGTTTTCTCAGGGTATATGCCCAGTAGTGGGATTGCTGGGTCATATGGTAGTTCTATTTGTAGTTTTTTAAGGAACCTCCATACTGTTCTCCATAGTGGCTGAACCAATTCACATTCCCACCAGCAGTGCAAGAGTGTTCCCTTTTCTCCACACCCTCTCCAGCATTTATTGTTTCTAGATTTTTTGATGATGGCCATTCTGACTGGTGTGAGATGATATCTCATTGTAGTTTTGATTTGCATTTCTCTAATGATTAATGATGTTGAGCATTCTTTCATGTGTTTGTTGGCAGTCTGTATATCTTCTTTGGAGAAATGTCTATTTAGGTCTTCTGCCCGTTTTTGGATTGGGTTGTTTGTTTTTTTGTTATTGAGCTGCATGAGCTGCTTGTAAATTTTGGAGATTAATCCTTTGTCAGTTGCTTCATTTACAAATATTTTCTCCCATTCTGAGGGTTGTCTTTTGGTCTTCTTTATGGTTTCCTTTGCTGTACAAAAGCTTTGAAGTTTCATTAGGTCCCATTTGTTTATTTTTATTTCCATTACTCTAGGAGGTGGATCAAAAAAGATCTTGCTGTGATTTATGTCAAAGAGTGTTCTTCCTATTTTTTGCTCTAAGAGTTTTATAGTGTCTGGTCTTACATTTAGATCTCGAATCCATTTTGAGTTTATTTTTGTGTATGGTGTTAGGGAGTGTTCTAATTTCATTCTTTTACATGTAGCTGTACAGTTTTCCCAGCACCACTTATTGAAGAGACTATCTTTTCTCCATTGTATATCTTTGCCTCCTTTGTCATAGATTAGTTGACCATAGGTGCGTGGGTTTATCTCTGGGCTTTCTATCTTGTTCTATTGATCTATGTTTCTGTTTTTGTGCCAGTACCATATTGTCTTTATTAATGTAGCTTTGTAGTATAGTCTGAAGTCAGGGAGTCTGATTCCTCCAGCTCTGTTTTTTTTCCCTCAAGACTGCTTTGGGTATTCGGGGTCTTTTTTGTCTCCATACCAACTTTAAGATGATTTGTTCTAGTTCCGTAAAAAATGCCATTGGTAAATTGATAGGCATTGCATTGAATCTGTAGATTGCTTTGGGTAGTAGAGTCATTTTCACAATATTGATTCTTCCAATCCAAGAACATGGTGTATCTCTCCATCTGTTGCTATCATCTTTAATTTATTTCATCAGCGTCTTATAATTTTCTGCATACAGGTCTTTTGTCTCCCTAGGTAGGTTTATTCCTAGGTATTTTATTCTTTTTGTTGCAATGGTAAATGGAAGTGTTTCCATAATTTCTCTTTCAGATTTTTCATCATTAGTGTATAGGAATGGAAGAGATTTCTGTGCATTAATTTTGTATCCTGCAACCTTACCAAATTCATTGATTAGTTCTAGTAGTTTTCTGGTGGCATTTTTAGGATTCTCTATGTATAGTATCATGTCATCTGCAAACAGTGACAGTTTTACTTCTTCTTTTCCAACTTGGATTCCTTCTATTTCTTTTTCTTCTCTGATTGCTGTGGCTAGGACTTCCAAAACTATGTTGAATAATAGCAGTGAGAGTGGACATCCTTGTCTCGTTCCTGATCTTAGAGGAAATGCTTTCAGTTTTTCACCATTGAGGATGACATTTGCTGTGGGTTTGTCATATATGGCCTTTATTATGTTGAGGTAGGTTCCCTCTATGCCCACTTTCTGGAGAGTTTTTTTTATCATAAATGGTGTTGAATTTTGTCGAAAGCTTTTTCTGCATCTATTGAGATGATACTATGGTTTTTCTCCTTCAATTAGTTAATATGGTGTATCACATTGATTAATTTGTGTATATTGAAGAATCCTTGCATCCCTGGGATAAATTCCACTTGATCATGGTGTATGATCCTTTTAATGTGTTGTTGGATTCTGTTTGCTAGTATTTTGTTGAGGATTTTTGCATCTGTATTCATCAGTGACATTGGTCTGTAATTTTCTTTTTTTGTGGTATCTTTGTCTGGTTTTGGTATCAGGGTGATGGTAGCCTCATAAAATGAGTTTGGGAGTGTTCCCTTCCTCTGCAATTTTTTGGAAGAGTTTGAGAAGGATGAGTGTTAGCTCTTCTCTAAATGTTTGATAGAATTCACCTGTGAAGCCATCTGGTCCTGGACTTTTGTTTGCTGGAAGATCTTTAATCCCAGTTTCAAGTTCATTACTTGTGATTGGTCTGTTCATACTTTCTGTTTCTTCCTGGTACAGTCTTGGAATGTTATACCTTTTTAAGAATTTGTCGATTTCTTCCAGGTTGTCCATTTTATTGGAATAGAGTTGCTTGTAGTAGTCTCTTAGGATGCTTTGTATTTCTGCGGTGTCTGTTGTAACTTCTGCTTTTTCATTTCTAATTTTACTGATTTGGGTCCTCTCCCTCTTTTTCTTGATGAGTCTGGCTAATGGTTTATCAATTTTGTTTATCTTCTCAAAGAAACAGCTTTTAGTTTTATTGATCTTTGCTATTGTTTTCTTTGTTTCTATTTCATTTATTTCTGCTCTGATCTTTATGATTTCTTTCCTTCTGCTAACTTTGGGTTTTGTTTGTTCTTTCTCTAGTTCCTTTAGGTGTAAGGTTAGATTGTTTACTTGAGATTTTTCTTGTTTCTTGACGTAGGCTTGTATAGCTATAAACTTCCTTCTTAGAACTGCTTTTGCTGCATGCCATAAGTTTTGGATCATCGTGTTTTCATTGTCATTTGTCTCTAGGTATTTTTTGCTTTCCTCTTTGATTTCTTCAGTGATCTCTTGGTTGTTTAGTAACGTATTGTTTAGTCTCCATGTGTTTGTGTTTTTTATGTTTTTTTCCCTGTAATTCATTTCTAATCTCATAGTATTGTTGTCAGAAAAGGTGCTTGATATGATTTCCACTTTTTTTTAATTTACTGAGGCTTGATTTGTGACCCAGTATATGATTTATCCTGGAGAATTTTCTGTGTGCACTTGAGAAGAAAGTGTAATCTGCTGTTTTTGGATGGAATGTTGTATAAATATCAATTCAATCTATCTGGTCTATTGTGTCATTTAAAGCTTCTGTTTCCTTATTTATTTTTACTTTGGATGACCTGTCCATTGGTGTGAGTGAGGTGTTAAAGTCCCCCACTATTATTATGTTATTGTCAATTTCCTCTTTTATAGCTGTTAGCAGTTGCCTTATGTATTGAGGTGCTCCTATGTTGGATTCATATGTATTTATAATTGTTGTATCTTCTTCTTGAATTGATCCCTTCATCATTATGTAGTGACCTTCCTTGTCTCTTGTAACATTCTTTATTTTAAAGTCTATTTTTTCTTATATGAATATAGCTACTCCAGCTTTCTTTTGATTTCCATTTGCATGGGATATCTTTTTCCACCCCCTCACTTTCAGTCTGTATGTGTCCCTACGTCTGAAGTGGGTCTCTTGTAGACAGCATATATATGGGTCTTGTTTTTGTATCCATTCAGCAAGCCTTTGTCTTTTGGTTGGAACATTTAATCCATTCACGTTTAAGGTAATTATCGATATATATATGTTCCTTTGACCATTTTCTTAATTGTTTTGTGTTTGTTTTTGTAGATTCTTTTCTTCTCTTGTGTTTCCCACTTAGAGAAGTTCCTTTACCATTTGTTGTAGAGCTGGTTTGGTTGTGCTGAATTCTCTTAGCTTTTGCTTGTCTGTAAAGCTTTTGATTTCTCCATAGAATCTGAATGAGATCCTTGCTGGGTAGAGTAATCTTGATTGTAAGTTCTTCCCTTTCATCACTTTAAGTATATCATGCCACTCCCTTCTGGTTTGTAGAGTTTCTGCTGAGAAATCTGCTGTTAACCTTATGGGAGTTCCCTTGTATGTTATTTGTCATTTTTCCCTTGCTGCTTTCAATAATTTTTCTTTGTCTTTAATTTTTGCCAGTTTGATTACTATGTTTCTCCTTGGGTTTATCCTGTATGGGACTCGCTGTGCTTCCTGGACTTGGGTGGCTATTTCCTTTCCCATGTTAAGGAAGTTTTCAACTATAATCTCTTCAAATGTTTTCTCACATCCTTTCTCTCTCTCTTCTCCTTCTGGGACCCCTATAATATGAATGTTGTTGTGTTTAATGTTGTCCCTGAAGTCTCTTAGGCTGTCTTCATTTCTTTTCATTCTTTTTTCTTTATTCTGTTCCACAGCAGTGAATTCCACCATCCTGTCTTCCAGGTCACTTATCCGTTCTTCTGCCTCAGTTATTCTGTTATTGATTCATTCTAGTGTAGTTTTCATTTCATTTATTGTATTGTTCATCTCTGTTTGTTCTTTAATTCTTCTATGTGTTTGTTAAACATTTCTTGCATCTTCTCGATCTTTGCCTCCATTCTTTTTCTGAGGTCCTGGATCGTCTTCACTATCATTATTCTGAATTCTTTTCCTGGAAGGTTGCCTATCTCCACTTTATTTAGTTGTTTATCTAGGGTTTTAACTTGTTCCTTCATCTGGTACATAACCCACTGCCTTTTCATCTTGTCTATCTTTCTGTGAATGTGTTTTTTTTTTTCCCCCACAGACTGCAGGATTGTAGTTCTTCTTTCGTCCTAAAGTAGTTATTTATAAGTATGTACTTATTGCCATTTTGTTAAATGTTTTTGGGTCGTTTTTATAGTTCTTTTTTGTTCCTTTCTTCTTCTTTTGCTTTCTTCCCTTGTGATTAGATGACTGTCTTTAGTGTCATGTTTGGATTCCTTTCTCGTTTGTGTGTGTGTATCAATTACAGATTTTTGGTTTGTGGTTACTATGAGGTTTATATATAACAATCTGTGTATACACATGATTAAGTTGCTGATCACTTAAGTTCAGAAGCATTTTAACAGCCCTGCAATTTTCTGTCTTCCCTCATGTTTATTGTTTTTAACATCATATTTTACATCTTTTTGTATTATGTAGACTTGTGAAGAGGATGCTGGCTACTGGTTGGTGGGGCCAAGTTATGAGGCACTTGTCTGTGCAGCCCTGGGACATTCTGGGGTACAGGTTGCCCAATGGTCAGCAGAGCTGGGTTCTGCGTAAGTGGTTGCTTGCCTGTGGGTCCCAGATCTAGCATCAATCTGTTGATGGGCAGGCTGGTTCCTGACACGGTTCTGCTGTCAGGTCCAGGGTGTCCCAATTTTATTGTTGGAGTGCTAGTGTGTGGGGCTGGATCCTTGGATGGCTGACTGAGGAGTTCAAGGTGTCTCAGAGCTGGTGTCAGCCTGCCAGTAGGTGGAGCTAGGTCCTGAGTTCTCTGGTTGTAGGGGCCCTGAGGGTCCTGGAGCTGGTGGCTGGGCCAATTCCTGACAAGGCTGACTGCTGGGCTTGAGATGTCCCAAAACTGGTGTTGGCTGCCTGGTGAGTGGAGCCAGATCCTGGGGTGGTTGGCTGAGGGGTCCAAGATGTTCCAGAGTTAGTATCCATCCACTGGTGGGTGGGGTTGTGGCCCAGGTGATCCAGGACCTGGTGCCTGCCCACTGGTGGGTGAGACTGGGCCCTGGGGCTAGTGCTGGCCAATTGATGGGCAGAGATGGGTCCTGGGGTCTCTGGCTGCTGGGCCCAATGATCCCTGGAGCTGGTGTCCTCTTGCTTGTTGGTGGGGTTGAGGCCCAGGGTGCTCCCTGAGCTAGTTAGTGCTGGCTTGCTGGTGAGTCAAGCCAGGTACCAGGGTCTCTGCAGGGCCCTCAGGGTCCCAGAGTTAGTGTTTTGGCATGCTGGTGGGCGAGGCTGTGGTCCATGGGTTTCTGCAGCTAGTGCCAGCACATTGGTGTATGGGGCTGGGTCCTGGGCCTTCTGTTAAACAGGGCTGTATCCCAGGGTGGCTGTGGGCTCAGGGGGTCTTAAATTAGCAGGCCTACTAGTAGATGGGGCTGTGTCCTCACCTGGCTAGTTGCTTGACCTAATGTGTTCCAGTGTTGGGGCCAAAAGGATTATGGGTGGGGCTGGGTCCTGGCACTAATAAGCTAGAGAGAGGATTCCAAAATGACTCTTGCCAGCACCAGTGTCCTCATGGAAGAATGAGCTCCCTCAAATGGATGCTGCCAGTGTCTGTGTCCCTAGGGTGAGCTCTGGTTGCCTTCTGCCTTTCCAGGAGTCTCTCCAAGATCAGTAGGTGGCTCCTTTCATATAATGGCTTTGGCCCTGGCTTCTGGAATGTGTGAGATTTTTGTACCCTTTAAGAGTGGAGTCTCTATTTCTTTCATTCCTCTGGGTTTCCACTGGCTTTCAAAGCCAAACATTCTGGAGGCTCGTCTTCCTGGTACAGGACACCTGGGCTGGGGAGCCCAATGTGGGGCTTGGACCCCTCACTCCTTGAGGTGAATCTCTGCAATTGTAATTAACCTCCTGTTTGTGGCTCATCTACCCAGGAGTATGGGTCTTGACTATACCATGTCTCCCCTACTTCTACCCGTCATATTGTGGTTCCTTCTTTATGTCTTTAGTTGTAGAAGATCTCTTCTTCTAGTCTTTCAGTCTTATCAATAGCTGTTATGTAAATATTTATAGTTTTGCTGTGCCCATTAGAGGAGGTGAGCTCAGAGTCTTCCCATCTTGGCCATTCCCCTCTATTACATTTATTTTTGCTCTAATGTTTATTATTTTCTTCCTTCTACTAAATTTATATTTAGTTTTCTTGTTCTATTTCTCTGATTTGTAAAGTTAGGTTATTTATTTGATTTTTACTCTTTTTTAATGTAAGTATTTACCACTATAAAATTCCCTCTTAGCTTTTGCTGCATCCCATGAATTTTGTTATGTTATTGTTTTCATTTATCTCAAGATATTTCCTAATTTCCCTTTTAATTTCTTCTTTGCCTCCTTGGTTGTCAAGAGTGTGTTGTTTAATTTCTGTATATTTGTAAATTTTCCCATTTCCCTTTTTCAAAATTTTAATTTTTATTATATTGTGTTAAGAATACTTAACATTAGGTACACCCTCTTGATGGATTTTTAAGTGCATAATACAATATGTTAAATGTAGACACAATGTTGTGCAACAGATCTTTAAGACTTATTCATGTTGTATTATGCAAACTGTAGGTGCATGGAATAGCAACTCCCTATTTTACACTCCCCCTAGCCCATGGCAGCCATTATTCTATGAGTTTGACTACTTTAGATTGCCTTTGATAATTAGTTTCATTCCACTGTAGTTGGAAAAGACACTTGGTATAATTTCAGTCTTCTTAAGTTTGTTAAGACTGATTTTGTGATCTAACATGAGATCTATCCTGGAGAATGTTCCATGTGACCTTGAGTAGAATGTGTATGCTGCTGTTGGAGTTTTCTCTATGTGTCTGTTGGTCTGTAGTATTGGTTTATATTATAGTACAAATTCTCTGTTTCCTTACTGCTTTTCTGTCTGGTTGTTTTATCCATTATTGAAAGTAGGGGTATTGTAATGGAGCACAGGCTCTGGACGCGCAGGCTCAGCAGCCATGGCTCATGGGCCCAGCCACTCCACAGCATGTGGGATCTTCCTGGTCCGAGGCACGAACCCGCGTCCCCTGCATTGGCAGGTGGACTCTCAACCACTGTGCCACCAGGGAAGCCCTGTAATCTTCTATTATTATTGTTACTATATATTTCTCCCTTCAGCTCTTTAACTATTCGCTTTATATATTTGTGTGCTGTTATCTTAATTGCATATATTAATAATTATTATGTCTTCCTGGTGAATTGACCCTTTCATCATTTTATGTTCTTTTTGTCTCTTTTGACAGTTATGCACTTAAAATCTCTTTCATCTGACATAAGGATGGACACACCTGCCCTCTTTTTGTTACTATTTGCATGGAATATCTTTTTTTCATCCTTTTACTTTCAGCCTTACATCGACATGTGCATCCTAACATCTATAGTGAGTCTCCTGTATACAGCATGTAGTGGGATCTTGTTTTATTTAATCCATTTAACCATTCTCTGTCTTTTGATTGGTGAGTTTATTTATATTTGAAGTAGTTCTTGATGGGGAAGAACTTACTATTGTAATTTTCTTAATTGTTTTCTGTCTGTGTTGTAGTTCTTTTGTCCCTCTTTTCCTTACTTGCTGTTGATAATGCCATTTTATTCATGTGTCATTTTCTTGATGTTGTTTAGTTGTCTGTGTTCTGTTTTAGCTTATTAAGAAAATTATTTTGAATTATTTGTCAGGTAATTTATGGATCTCTGTTTCTTTAAGGTTGGTTTTTGGATATTGTTTTCCTTTGATTGGGCCATGTTTCCCAGCTTTTTTTGTGTGTGTGTTTGTTTTTGTATGCCTCATGATCTTTTGTTGAATTTGGGCATTTGAAAAAACGTTCACCTGTCCCAGTCTTTACTGACCAGCTGTATACATGGGAAGACCTTCACCAGTGCTCCCAGCTAGAGATTCTGTGGGCCTTGTAAACATTTTCTGGGAATTTGTCTTCCCTGGGTTTGTGCATGTAATCTCCCAATTAGAGAAATTTGTGGGTTTCATTTTGAGCAGTTTGTAATCTCTTGTTACCTCTGGTGTCTCTCTGTTGTACTGCAGGTTCTCTGGTGCTGCAACAAACCCAGCAGCTCTCCTTGCTCTCAGTGGCCACCATGCATACAAAGTATATGGCTCCCTGTTAATACTCTGAAACCAGTCTCTCAGGCAGACTCAAGGAAACAGAAAATTGAACATAAGTTTCATTCTTTTCTTTCCTCCCAAGGGAGAAGGTGGTATAGATATTTGCATGCAGGTCTTTGCATGGATATAAGTTTTCAGATCAGTTTGGTAAATATCTAGGACTATGATTAATATACTATATAAGCTTATGGATTGAATTGTGCCCCTCCTCCTCTGCCCACACACCCTCAAAAAAAGGTAGTAGTTGTTGTTAGAGTCCTAGACCCCAGTAGCTCAGAATGTGACTTTATTTGGAAGTATGGTCTTTAGAGAAATAATTAAATAATTATTAATTATTAGTTAATTAATTATTAAATAATTAAAATGAAATCATTATGGGAGAGCTTTGTATATTTTTTATACATTGTTTTGTCATTTATGTGTTTTGCAAATATTTCCTCCTGGTCTGTGGCTTATCTTTTCATTCACTTAACAGTGACTTTTACAGATTGCAAGTTTTTAAATTTAATGAAGTCTAATTTATTAATGTTTTCTTTCATTCATCATCTTTTTTGTATTGTATCTAAAAATTCATCAGTCAAAGTCACATTGATTTTCTATGTTTTTTCAAGGAGTTTTATAGTTTTAAGTATTTACACTTATGCCTATCATTCACTTTGAGTTTAATTTTGCAAAAGGTGTATACTCTATGTCTGGGTTCATTACTTTCTTCTGCATATGGACAACCAGTTGTTCTAGCACCATTTGTTGAAAATACTGTCTCTTCTCCATTGAATTTCCATTGCTCCTTTGTCAAAGATCAGATGACTATATTTGTGTCCAACAATTTCAGGGCTCTCCATTCTGTTTCATTGATCTATATGTATATTTATTTACTAATCCCATACACTCCTTGATTATTGTAGCTTTATAGTAAGTCTTGAGTCTTTCAGCTTTGTTTTTATTCAGTATTGTGCTAGCTATTCTAGGTGTTTTGCTTTTCTACATAGGATTATTTTTTCTAGCTACAAAATAACTTGCTGGGAGTTTGACTGGGATTGTGTTTAATCTGTACATCATGTTGGGAAGAATTAACATCTTAACAGTATTGAGTCTTCCAATCCATGAACATGGAATATCTATACACTGATTTAGATTTTCTTTGATTTTTTTCATCAGATTTTTGTGTTTTTTTCACATGTAGATCTTGTACATATTTGGTCAGATTTTTGACTAAGTGTTTAAATATTTTTGGTGTTATTATATATGGTAGTATTGCAAAATTTCAAATTTAACTCTTTGCTGCTGATATGTAGGTAAGCAGTTGACTTTTGTCTATAAGCCTTGTATACTGAGACCTTGTTATACTTGCTTATTGGATTCAGAAGGTTTTTGTCTTTTTGACCAATTCATTGGGATTTCTACACAGACAGTCATGTTATCTGTGAATAAAGCACTTTTACTTTTCCCTTTCCAATATGTATACATTTCTCTTCTTGTTTATTACACTACATAGAAATTCCAGAATGATGCTGAATAAGCATGGTAAGAAATGGCATCCATTACTTGTTCCCAATCTTAGAAAGTGCAGTTTTTCACCATTAGATATGACATTAGTTACAGGTTTTTAGTAGGTGAACTTTATCAAATTGAGAACATTTCCTCTATTCTTAGTTTGCTGAGAGTTTTTATCTTGAATGAGTGTTGGATTTTGTGAGATGCTTCTTACATCTATCAATATAATAATATGATTTTTCTTCTTATCTTGTTGATGTGCTGGATTACATAAATTGATTTTCAAATGTTGTACCAGCCTTGAATACCTGTAATGAATCACACTTGGTTGTGGTGCATAATTGTTTTAAAACACTGTTGGACTTGATTTGTTAATATTTCATGAGAATTTTTGTATCAATATTCATGAGAGACATTGTTATGCAGTTTTCCTTCCTTATAATGTATTTTTCTGGTTTGATTTTAAGGTAATGCTGGCCTAATAGAATGAATTAGATGGTGTTCTCTCTGCTTCTATTTTCTGGTTATACTTATAGAGAACTGATACCATTTATTCCTTAAACGTTTGGTAGAATTTACCTGTGAAAACAGCTGGACTTGGTGCTTACCTTTTTGAAGAGTATTATTTTTTCATTTTTTCTAGTAAATATAGAACTATTCAGATGATCTATGTCTCCTTGTGTGCATTTTGGTAATTTGTGTCTTTCAGAGAATCAGTCTGTTTCATCTAAGTGTTACTGACCCCAGCCCTTGGACTCTTCGATCAATGGAAATTGATAAGAGGCCAGATGAGAATTTCAAGCAAGGCTTTTTGGGGGCTTGTGCCATAGCATCAGGGAGCAAAAACAAGAAACAGGTGCCCTTGCTCACTCTGCAGGTGGGGGTGTGGTGGGGTGTAGAGCTGATTCCTTAAATGAGATGAGGGTAGGGTTGGATTGGTGGGTTGGGCAGGAGGTATAACTTAGGTGGCCTGTCCATCCCCCTTGATGGTACTGTGTGCAGAGATCATGTACAGTACCCTGCTTTTGCTCCCAGTACCTCAGAAATGGTAGTTGGTTTGTGGCCTTTTTGTATCCTATTGTTCATAATTGCCCCAACTGCACATGTGTACAGTTATTTTTAGTCACTCATAGTTTCTTTGTAACCTGTTGCTCAAGGAGACATTTGTGCAGGTGCATGAACTCTGGTAGAGGGTCCTAGGTCACAGCTTATTTCATAAATTATAAATTTTGTGGGCATAGAGTTGTTCATAGTCTTCTTTTTTAAAAATCCTTTTAATGTCTATGAGATCAGTTGTGATGCTGAACCTTCCAACTATAAATATTGGCATTTTCTATTTCTCTTTGCAATTGTATCAGTTTTTGCCTCAAGTATTTTCTTTAATGTTTCATTTCTTTCAATGATTAAAAATATTCTATTCTTCAGACACATACATCAATGGAACAGAATAGAGAGCCCAGAAATAAACCCGTGAACTTATGGTCAGTTAATCCATGACAAAGGAGGCAAGAATATACAATGGGGAAAAGACAGTCTCTTCAATAGCTGGTGCTGGGGAAATTGGACAGCTATACTGGACAGCTACATGTAAAAGAATGAAATTAGAATATTTGCTAACATGATATACAAAAATATACTCAAAATGGATTAAAGACGTAAATGGTAAGACTGGAAACCAAAAACCTCCTAGGGGGAAACATAGGCAGAACACTATTTGACATAAATCGTAGCAATATTTTGTTGGATCTCTCTCTTAAAGTAAAGGAAATAAAAGCAAAAAATAAGCAAGTGGGACCAAATTAAACTTAAAAGGTTTTGCACAGCAAAGGAAACCATCAACAAAGTTAAAAGACAACCTACTAATGGGAGAAAATATTTGCAAATAATATGAATGTTAAGGGGTTAATATCCAACATATATAAATAGTTCATACAACTCAACATCAGAAAACAAACAACCTGATTACAAACCAGGCAGAAGAACTGAATAGACATTTTTCCAAAGAGGAAATGCAGCTGGCCAACAGGCACATGAAAAGATGTTCAACATTGATAATCACCAGGGATATGCAAATCAAAACCACAATGAGGTATCACCTCATATCTGTCAGAATGTCTATCATCACAAAGAACACAAATAACAAATGTTGGCGAGGATGTAGAGAAAAGGGAACCCTCTTACACTGTTGGTGGGAATGTACATTGGTGCAGCCACTGTGGAAAACAGTATGGCAGTTTCTCAAATAACTAAACATAGAACTACCACATGACCCAACATTTCCACTCCTGGGTATATATCTGAAAATAACCAAAAATGCTAATTTGAAAAGATACATGCACCCCATATTCACAGCAGCATTATTTACAATTGCCAAGATATGGAAGCATCCTAAGTGTCCATCAACAGATGAATGGATAAAGAATAAGTAGTATATATATATTCTAATGGAATATTACTCAGCTATATAAAAAATGAAATTTTGCCATTTGCAACAACATGGATGGACTTGAAGGGCATTACACTAAGTGAAATAAGTCAGAGAAAGACAAATACTGTATGATGTTTCTCATATATTAAATCTAAAAAAGTGCAACAAACAAGTGAATATAACAAAAAAGAAGCAGGCTCACAGATATAGAGAACAAACTAGTGGTTACCAGTGGGGAGAGGGAAGGGGGGGTTAATATAGAAGTAGGGGAATAAGAAGTAGAAACTATTAGGTATAAAATAAGCTACAAGTATATATTGTACAACACTTGGAATACAGGGAGTATTTTATAATAACTGGAGTATAATCTTTAAAAATTGTGAATCACTATATCATACACCTGTAAGTTATATAATACTGTATATCAACTATACTTCAATTAAAAAAATTCTCTTCTTTGGAAGGACCTATTGCTAAATTAATTAAAAAAGGAAGCCTTTAGACTGAGGTGGTCCTAATAGCTTAGCAGCCTAAATAAGCAAACCCAAACCTAAGAACAACTAATCACAAACAGCCGACTAGGCTCTCCCAAATAAGGGAACTGCTTCAGCTATAGCCAATCAAATAATTGCTTTGCATTTGGCTCTTCTCTATGAAAGTCTTGTCCCTAGCTCCTGTTGGTGGAGCTCCTAACCACTTCCAGCTTGGTGCTGCCCAATACGAATCAATTTTTGCTCACATAAACTCTTAAAGATTTTCATATGCCTCAGTTTATCTTGTAACTGCTAGGCATATCCACTAGTCTGATTTCATTTTGTGTTTTAAGTGAGTCTAAGATCAGTTCTTCCATGGTCCTAATTTGCCTAGCGCTCCTTAGATGACTCTTAGGTAAAGTAAATTGCATAAAAGTCCTGTCCCTGGAGATCGAGGGTGCATCTCACTGGCCAGAGACTGCCCAGATGGCTTCCTCCATTTGCTGGGGCTTCTCAGTGATGTTATATATGATAACATTATACTCCAGCAGACACATGAGAAGGTCTTCTCAAGAGATGGCACAATGTCTCCATGGAACAATTGGGCCAGGGGATTTCAAGCTTGGAAAGCATGCCCATGATCTGGAATATGCCTTTGTCAGTTTGGCTGAGGAGGCTTCTGGCATCACAGATATTTTCATCTTCCTCTTCCTCTTTGGTAATTTCTTCAAGTGAGGCCACTGACAACACAGTTAGAAAGAAACTTACCAATGTTTCTGCTGCTGTATGAGTCCAGCAGGTTTATAAACACTCTCTGGATCCAGATAACTTTCTCCATTGGGACAGCAACTTACTCTTCAGCCATGGTGGGAGCTGCACTTTGCCTCAAATATTTTGATATTCTGTTGTTAAGTGGAGGTACATTAAACATTGTTTTATCTTCTTGTAGAATTGATTGTTGGTCTCCTTTTAATAAGATGTTATAAAATGTTTTTCTTTACCTCTGAATAATCTGCCTAGAAGGATAAGATTCTGTGTTTTTTCAGAATAGTTTTCTGTGATTTATGTTGACTTATAATGTCCTTAATTAAGTGAATAAATTCTTCTCACTTTTAAAAGAGCTAAGATTCCTTACAGTTATGTTACTTCTCATGTTTACTTTTAAAATCTTTTGTCATTTTGATCAAATTGATACCATGATGCTCTTTTTCAATAACCCATGATATTATTGAATCAAATGTTCAAATTTCCTGACAGCTTTTGATATTTTGCCTTCCCAAATTCAAATCCAAAATGATATATTTTATATCTAAGACTTTCTTTGAAATAGCTCAGAGAGTCCATTACAAATCACAAAGGACTTACTCTTTCACGTTGTAAAACAAGAGGAACTAGAAATCAGTAGATTTTTTTTGATACATTATGGTTGCATGAAAAGCATTGCCAAAGCAGAAGATATGCTAGGTTAAATATGTATGGGTAAAATTTTATTAACATAAATATTTCATAAATTGTATGAAGTTCCTAGATATTTATCAGTTCCCTCATGACCCATGAGATGTTTCTATTTAAGAGAAACCTGATACTGTATTCTCTGATATTAGACCAAAACAGTATAGTGCTCTTGGTCATAATTGCAGTTGTTTTAAAAAATGTTATCTTGGTCACAACTTGACTTCTTTAATTTGAATCTAGTATATTCTAGGTTGTTGTTTTCAGCTGGGGAGGGGGGAGTGGGAGAAGGCTCCCTGGTGTTTCTTCTTATAAGAATACTGAGCATATAGGATCAGGATCCCACCCTTAAACCTCATTTAACCCTAATTACTTCCTTAGAGGCCCCATCTCCAAATACAGCACTGGGCGGGGAGTTAGAACTTCAATATATGAATTTGGAGGGCATATAAACATTCAGTCCATAGCAACTCTAATGCTTGAAAGCAGTAGAAATCAGCCATAAGCCAGAGGGCTTTGTCTCAAAGAAGGACTGTCTCAGATACTCAGGGAAAAGAATAATATTTGTGCACAGACTTCTGATGGTATTGCTAAAACAGCTTTGAGACCTTACCCAGTTGACTGAGTCAGGATTAACAGAACTCTTGTTGAGAAACCAGTGGGTTCATGAGACTGCTAACCCAAAATTGAGCTGAACAAAAACCAATTACATAGAAATAAATGAAATGGAGCAATAACTATACATTTGATTTTGGAATTCCTGATGTTTTAATGTTCTTCTCTCTGGAGTAGAACATATTTCTAAAGGAAGCCATTTCTCTTTCCTCTTAAACCATCTATAATTCATAACAGTTAATAGACTATGCTTTTGTAAATGAAACAGTCTTTTCCTCCTTGCATGGTGCCTGTAGTATCTGGAAACTCTTATTAAATTTTTTTTTCCCATAGCAATGTTGTTGGAATAAGTTAAGACTATATCCTTCTTGTTAACAGGATATAATTTGAAACTTCAGTTCTGCAACCAAGGACTTTTCTGAAATGTCATATTTGAGAATGATGCTCATTTAATCAGATATGACCAGATACATTTAAGAAAATAATATTGACTATTTGGAGCCAGTATTTGCAAAGCTCTTATGAGGAAACTGACCTGACACCTAGCTTACAGGAATTTTAGGATAATTGGGGGATCCTCAGAAAAGAGGTATTCACCCAAATTTGTAGATACTGTCAGTGACATTTGATCTTGGCTTGGCTTTCTAGCCTCAAGAGTTCAGTCTGAGATTCCTTATGAAAACTTCCAGCAAAACAATTTTAAGGATGCCTATATGGTAAATTAACATTCTTGCTGCAACTATGTAAATAATCAGGTCAAATGTAATGAAACCAACCTTATTCTGTGACCATGAAAAATCTTCTTTGACATTTTTTTTATCAAAGAGGCTAACTGTAGATGAAAATATTGTGTTTTTATGAAAATCAGTTGCACATTCATCTGGGTTATCAGATTCTGACTCTGTTTATTATCTACAAGTTATTTTGCAACACTTTGTTAATTGCAGGTAATGGATAGGTATGCAAACTCTGTGTTAGCTGATAGAAATTTTTTTGGTAACAGATTTATTGAGATAACAATTCACCTATTGGAAAATGTACCCATTTGAAATATACAGTTCATTGTGTTTTAGTATATTCACAGAAATGTGCAACCAGTACCACAGTTAACTTTAGGATATTTCATTAATCTAACTCTATACTCATTAGGAGTCATTCTCCATTTCTCTCTTATCCTCAGCACCTCGCAACCACTAATCTAATATCTATACTATAGATTTGCCCATTCTGAACCTTTCATATAAATGGAATCATAATATGTAGTCTTTAGTGGCTGCCTCCCTGCACTTAGCATAATGTTCTCAAGGTTCATCCACATTGTAGCATGGATCAATCAGTACTTTATTAGTTTTATGGCCAATAATATTCATTATATGAATAAACCACAATATATTTATCAGTTCACCAGTTGATGGACATTTGGGTTGTTTCTATTTTGGGCTATTATGAATAAGCTTTTATGCTTTTTTTAAAAAACTTTATATATTTAGAGCAGTTCGGGTTCACAGCAAAATTAAGGGGAAAGTACAGTAACTTCCCAAATGTCTCCTACTCCACATGTACACAGCCTCCCCCATTATCTACAGCCCCCACCAGAGTGGTACATTTATTGCAAAAGATGAACCTACATCAACTCATCATAATCACCCAAAGTTCATAGTTTACATTATGATTCACTCTTGGTGTTGTACAATCTATGGCTTTGGACAAGTGTGCGATGACATGTATCCATAATTATGGTATCACACAGTGTTTTCACTGCCCTAAAAATCCTCTGTGCTCTGCCTATTCATCCCACCACATCTACCCACTCTGCAACCCCTGACAACAAGTTACATTTTTACTGTCTCCATAGTTTTGCCTTTCCTAGAATGTTTTATCTTCTAGGAAGTTGAAATCTTACAGTATATAGTATCTTACAGTATATAGCCTTCCCATATTGAGTTCTTTCACTTAGTAACATTCATTTAAGTTTCCTCCATAGCTTTTCATGGCTTGATAGCTCATTTCTTTTTAGCACTTAATAATATTCCATCATCTGGATGTTTCACAGTTTATTCACCTACTGAAGGACATCTTGGTTGTTTCCAAGTTTTGGCAATTATGAACAAAACTGCTATAGATATCCGTGTGCAGGTTTTTGTGTGGACATAAGTTTTCAGCTCTTTTGGGTAAATACCAAGCAGTGCAATTTCTAGATCTCATGGTAAGAGTATGTTTGGTTTTATAAGAAACTGCCAAACTGTCTTACAAAGTTATTGTACCATGTGCATTTCCACCAGCAATGAATGAGTGTTCCTCTTGCTCCACATCCTCACCAGCATTTGCTGTTGTCATTGTTCTGGATTTTTGCCATTCTAATAGGTGTGAAGTGGTATCTTGTTTTAATTTGCATTTCCCTGGCATATGATGTGGAGCATCTTTTCATATGTTTATTTGCCATTTGTATATCTTCTTTGGTGAAGTGTCTATTCAGATCTTTGCCCATTTAAAATTTTTAATTTGGTTGTTTATTTTCTTATTGTTGAGTTTTAAGAGTTCCTTATATATTTGGATACTAGTCCTTTTTCAACTATGTGTTTTGCCAGTATTTTCTCTCAGTCTGTGGCTTGTCTTCTCATTCTGTTGACATTGTCTTTTGCAGAGCAGAACTTTGTAATTTTCATGAAATCCAGCTTATCAGTTATTTCTTTCATGAATTGTGCCTTTGGTGTTGTATATAAGAAGACATCACTATACCTAAGGTCATCTAGATTTTCTCTTACATTACCTTCTGAGAGTTACATAGATTCACATTTTACATTTAGGTTTATGATTGGTTTTGATTTAAGTTTTGTGAAGGGTGTAAGGTCTGTGTCTAGATTCTATTTTTTTTTATGTGAGTGTCCAGTTGTTACAGCACCACTTATTGAGTATACTGTCTTTGTTGCATTTTATTGCTTTTGTTCCTTTATCAAAGGGTAGTTGACTATATTTATGTGGGTCTATTATTGCACTATTTATTCTGTTCCCTTGAACTATTTGTGTCTTCTTTCACCAATACCACAATGTTTTGAAGACAGTAGCTTTAAACTAAGTTATACAGTTAGGTAGTGTCAGTCTCCAACTTTGTTCTCCTTCAGTATTATGTTGGCTATTCTGGGCTTTATGCATTTCCATGTAAACTTCAATTTGTTAATATCCACAAAATAAGTTGCTGGGATTTTGCTTTGGATTGCATTGAATCTATAGACCAGTTTGGAAGAACTGACATCGTGACAATATTGAGTTTATTTATTTTTTGTATGGTGTTAGGGAGCATTCTAATTTTATTTTTTTACATGCAGCTGTCCAGTTTTCCCAGCTCCCTGATTTCAGACTATACTACAAAGCTACAGTAATCAAAACAGTATGGTACTGGCACAAAAACATAAATATAGATCAGTGGAACAGGATAGGAGGTTCAGAGGTAAACCCACATACCTATGGTCACCTAATTTACAACAAAGGAGGCAAGAATATACAATGGAGAAAAGGTATTCTCTACAACTCCTTTTTAAATCAGTTAACATAAGAAAGAAGATCTATGCATTTATTCTGACTTTCATAATTACCTTTATCAGTGCCCTTTATTTTTTTCATGTAATTTCAAATTACCAGGTTGCTTTCAACCTGAAGAAATTTGTTTAGTATTTGCTTTAAGGCAGTTTTGCTGGGAATGAATTCTCAGTTTTCACTTATCTTGAACAAATAATGTCTTAATTTGCCTTCATTTTTAAAAGTTAGTTTTGATGCATGCAAAATTACTGGTTGACAATTTATTTCCTTCAGTATGTTGAATATATTATTTTTTCTGCCTTCTGGCCTAATTACTCCTGATGAGAAGTCATCTATTAATGGTAGTGGGGCTCCCTTGTAAGTAATGAGTCCTTTTTGTCTTCCTCTTTCAGAATTTAATTTTCTTTGTCTTTCAACATTTTGACTATGATGTACATGGGTGTGGGTCTTTTTGTATTTATCCTGCTTGGACTTGGTTAAGCTTTTTGGATATATGGATTGTTTTTCAACAAATTTGTGAAGGCTTTAGCCATTGTGTCTTTGAATATTTTTTTTTCTGCTCCTTTCTCACCCTCCTCTCCTTCTGGTACTCACATTGTGTATATGTTGATTTGCCGAATGGTTTTCCACATTTCTCTGAGGATCTGTTCATTTTTCTTATTCTTTCTTTTTTTCTCTGTTCTTCTCTCTGATAAAATAGCTTGCCTGTGGTTTCGCTTGTTGGTATCATGAAATTACTGTCCTCCTCTTAATTGCTTACCACCAAAATTTCCATTCTGATAGTGACCTTAGTCTTGAATCCCCCCTTCCCTAAAAGTCATTTTCTTTTAGGAGATCTTCTGAGCTCTCCATTCTTAAGATGTTTCCTCCTCTGTTTGAAAAACCTCTGAGCCATGGCTGTGGATTTAGGGGTGTGACCAGTGACCAACTTCCCTCATAGTGATACCTCTGCTTTAGGAGCATGGATCCAAGTGTGGGAGGTAACTCTGGACTTCTCGGATTGCCTCTCCTGGCATGGACCTCCCTTACATGAAGTGAGGGCCACTGGGGCCCCAGTATTATCATTATGTCATACTTGAGATAGAGCCTCCATTCTATGAGTGGGGATTAGATGAAAAAATGAAGCTCCCAACCTTTTGGCTGCATTCATCTGGACTTTAGCATTAGCAACAGTAGGGGAGTGAGAAACCTTGGCATTTCACCCCTCTTTGAAGGTAATGTAATTTTCTAACTGGGAGCTGGTAATAGAGGGAATCCTGTGTTTTTAGTAGTACCCACCTGGAGTAGAATTTCTAGTACAGAGAAATGGGAGAGGGTAGGACAAGAGTGGACCATGGTTCAAATTCCACAGACTCCACTGTTTTCACTGAGTTTCAGCATATATTCTTTTAGAGATGTTATTTAATTTGCTGTAAGATCTTAGATCAATTTCCAAAGGCTTTAAATTGTTATTTTTTTTAAGTAATTTTCACAACTCAATGTTTTCATTGGGGAATGGGACCACACAGCTTTTCATATTGCCATTCTGGAAGTGGAACTCTGGCTGAAATTAAAGTGACTTCCTCTCCCATTGTGGAAAGATCAGTTTTGGTACCTACCTATAAATTGTACTAGTTTCTGCACAAATTGTTAACTGTTATCCAAACTTTTAATTATTTTATTTTTCTTCTGTATCAGTCAGCTAGCACTGCTATAACAGAATACTTACAGACTAGGTGACTTAATAAAAAATAATCTTCTCACACTTCTGGAGGCTGGAGCTCTTAAGATCAAGGTGCTGTCAGGGTTGGTTTCTGGTTAGGCCTCTCTCCTTGGCTTGCAGACGGTTGTGTTCTCTCTGTATCCTCACATTGCCTTTTCCTCTGTATGCATATGCTCCTGGTATCTCTTCCACTTCTTATAAGGATACTAGTCCTGTTGAATTAGGGCACCACCATTATGGTCTCATTTAACCTTAATTACCTCCCTAAAGGCCCTTGCTCCAAATATAGTCACACTGAGGGTTAGGTTTTTAACCTGTGAATTTAGGGAGAGACACGGTTATTTTCAGTATCTGGATACAACACTTTAAACTGACATTTCCAGTCTTTTTCACTCTTGCCTGACTCATAGCTAAGAACTAAATCTTGACTACTCAGATCCCTGTCAGGATACTGCTTAGGTTTTCTTGTAGTTGGCCTTTTCAGGATCTGAATGAGCTCTGTGAGATACAGTCTGATAACTTGATATAGGCCTCTAAAGACTCATCACCATAAGGTATCATGAATGGGCCAGATTTCTCCTTGAATGAGCCACTCTCTGGACCACTTATGAAATCTGGTGAAATGTTCAGGCCATGCATGCCCTTTTATATAAGAGGTAACCATGACGGTGGATATCACCAAGAGCATTAGAAATCTTAGCTTCAGGGAATTCAGCAAGCAGTGATATATAGTTGAAAGATGTCCATCTACTCACCTCTTAGAATTTGCTGGACTAGATACCCTCAGGATTAGATTAGTGGGTTTTTATTTTAATACAATCAATCATTTTTATTACTATTTCTGTTGGGTGTCCCCAAGTCCACCACTAGTTTTGATGATTTGCTAGATGACTCCCAGGACTCAGCATGGGGTAGTTACAGTTAAGGTTTCAGTGAAAAGATACAAAGAAAGTCATAGGAAAAATGTGCATGGGAAAAGGTCCAGAGAAAACTAGGTCAAGTTTCCAAAAGTCCTCTCCCAGTGGAGTCACGCAGGATGTACATAATTCTTCTAGTATCAAAGTGTTACAGCACACGTAAATTATTGCCTACCAAGAAATTTTATTAGCGACTCAGTATTCAAGGAATTTATTGGTGGCTGGCCATATAGGGACCTATTGCCTAGTAAGTACCCAAATTCCAGATTCCCAGAAAAAAAGCTGGTATAGCATAAACCACTTTGATTTTATATATAATATATATAGATAGATAGATAGATAAGTCTAGGCATAGTGAGTCACTCTTTTCATTTAGGGAAAGTTTTATTTCAATGTAGGGAACTGTTACCATTCATTCAGGTTACAGATACCAGCCAAGGGTCAACCTTGCAAGCATGGTTTTCTGAGGATGAGAGTCTCAGGCCTGCTATATTAACTCTTTTCTGTACAATATCTCTTTTACAGTTTCAGACACCCCTCTTTTAAGATGCCTGATCTCCCAGGACTCCAAAACAACTGATCTTTGTTACTAACTCTCAACAGATTTGTTAACTGATTTTGAAGGAAAAACATCAACAGGAGTCCTCAAGACACTTTTTTTAGACCCTGCTTCACCCCACTCAGATTTATGATCACATCTGAGTTGCTCAGCAACAAATGATATTCACTCACCTTAATCAAAAGGGAGAACTGACAATTTTGAAGTTTAACTGAGCCCTATGTTTCTGGAAAACAGTGCAGGTCAAGTAATCCCCCCCACCACTTTTGTTTTATGGGAAACTGTTTACTGCAGACAGATAACCACCCTTCCCCTTAAGACTTAGAGAAGACTTGCTGTCCACTCTTTCTCATGACTCTCATAAGACACTTGGATGATCCTTTGTTTACCTGTGACAAGGCTAAATACATCGTTCTGCTCTTGCCTAATTCTGCCCTCCAACTCCCCATTCTTTGTCTTATACATGATTAGCTGAGGTTACAACTGTTCCCTAAAATTAGCTAGACAGAGAAAGAAAGGTTTTCTGTTTGGCTAACTGAACAAAATTTTGCTTGATTTCTAAGAAGTTACAACCATAAATCACCCCTCTTATAATTTGCCAGCTTGTCCCTATAAAAGTTTAAGGTAAAAACCACTGTGCTCAGATACTCTGATCTTTGGATCTGGAGTACTCTCCCTATTGCAAGAATTTTCATGAAATCAGTTTTCTTACTTGTTTGTTTTTCGTCTTTTTCAACCTGATAGAAGAGAGAAGCTGAATTAGGGTCTGGATTTGTGGTCAGGAACATTTTGTTGGAGAGGGAGATGCAGGCTATATTAGCACAAAAGATAAATCCTTGCATCTTTCATTTTGGTTGTGTTACAGCTCTATATTATTTGAGGTTCAGAGCTCAGAATTATGTTATCTGAAGAAAAGAGGGCTAAAATCATATATATATATTTTTACCCATACTAATCCTCTCAAACATGTTTTTAAACTTTTGAAAGCTATCATTTAAAAAAAATGGAGATAGTGTATGTTGAAATAAGACTTAATCTCATTTTCTTGATTTTTGACAATTTTAAATGTGTTCTTTCCAGCTGCTTATATTGGAAATTTCAGGACTGCCTCTCAGCTTTTTGTACTGGAGATTGCTTCTTTCTCGCCTATACTTTTTTTTTTTTTTTTTTTTTGCGGTACGGGGGTCTCTCACTGTTGTGGCCTCTCCCGTTGCAGAGCACAGGCTCCGGACGCTCAGGCTCAGTGGCCATGGCTCACGGGCCCAGTGGCTCCACGGCATGTGGGATCCTCCCAGACCGGGGCACGAACCCACGCCCCCTGCATCCGCAGGTGGACTCTCAACCACTGCGCCACCAGGGAAGCCCTCGCCTATACTTTTAATCAGCTATTTCTCTTTCTTTAGAAAACTTGAATTAAATCACACTTATTTCAATGTTTTTTTATTCCTTTAGTGACCTGTATTTATTAGTTACTTACGGTGCAACTCATGTACAAAAAGTCATCTAAATGTGAAGGAGTACACACCAGAGTGAGCCCCAGGGAGGAAAACAATCTAAAGGATTATTATAAATCTTAGCCTTAGCTGGACTCCTAGAGAGAATGTATTGAAGCACAGAATGCATTTTTAAACTGACATACATTATTGTCTTGGGAAAAAAAATCCCAACTTCTGTAGCCCAGGTTATACTAGCCTGAGGGTAAATGTAGTTCACAGGAACAGTCTCAATATAGACATTGTTGGTGCTGCCCCCATCTGGCTCTGTAGAATTCCAGGCTCCTTCAAATGTCTGTTCAATTGTCTGGATATCTTCAGAGGGTATCTTACATGTATTCCTTGAACCAGACCTGATATTGGTCATTTTCCTTCTTTCTTGTTTTGGAGTGCCATAAGTATATCTTCTGTTGATGCCAACACCAAAAGTTGTAACTACACTGCTGATGACCACTGAAGGCATCCATCACTGCTCTCGATGCAAGCTGACATTCATGCAGTGTCTGACACTGCCCAATATTGAGGGCACTGGTGCATTGATTTTACTATTAAGACTGCTGGCAAAAATACTGCACACAATTTTCAGCTTCTTACTACATCAGTTCATTTTGTTTTTATTTACTTATTTATGTAGCATATACCCTTCCCTAGGAATTAGATGTGAGTTCTAGAAGATGGGAAGGAGAACAATTTGAGAAAAATGTACAGTTTAGTAGTTATGGAAGATACTGTTTGTTTTTTATCCAGAATCATGCCCACCCTCCTGCATTCTTTTAGTACGAACTGTTGTTTTGCTCAGGTATTGGCAGAGATCCCTATTTCAAGGGAAGTGTATCTAGTCCTTGGCCTAGGAATGTGACCTAGTTCTAACTAATGTGATTATATTTTATGGAAAATATTTTTGCTTGATTCATAGTTAAAAAAGACAAATATGTGAGGAGACCTCCCTTTGTGTACCTCCCTCTTCCCTTCCCTGCTGTGAAGGCTGACATGTAAGGATTTCATGCTTGTAGTTGGTAGTGGCAATCTTGCAACCTTGAGAAGGCCAAGAGAATCTCACAGATGCTGACTTAGGGCCCCTACACCATTAGCACAGAAATAAATCCTGAAAAAAAGTGAATAAATGTAAAGTTTCAAAATTTTACAGTAAATGTAAATATAGTAAATGTTAATTACTGTTGTTATTATTATGTGGTTAGTAGAATCCTATAAAAACACACATGTTGTGATGCATGCTTTGATATAAAATAGTCATAACTTACTCTTTAAACTACATGCCAGTGTACTCTGTGAAAGATGAACAAAGCCAGCCATTAGCTAAAGTGGTGGAAACAGATTTTATTCAGTAACTACTAAGAGTAAAGAACTGCATTTCATTCTTATTTGTGCAGAGGTGTCTGAGTGCTTTAAAAGGAGAATGAAGACCAGAGGAATAGGGCTCAAGTAGAGTCAGGATAGTGAAAAATTATAAAGGATTGGCAAAGTAAATGGATTTAGGCCAGCTGTGCTTGCTAGCTGACAATTACCTAAATTAGGGTTATAACCTCCCACTGACACTAGGAGACAGAAGCCCTATTCTTTCTGATGATTACATTTCAAAGGAATGGCTTTCAGATCCTTTAGAAAGGCACTCTAGGGTTGTAGGAGATATGTATACATCTCAAGGGACAAAGGAAGGACTCACAATTGTAAACCCTTTGTAGTAAATGCTCTAAGAAAGGGGAGGTTGGAGGCATATCATCAGGTGTTGACTAGAACAAATTCTTGTGACAGCATTTAGCTTTTCCAGAGAGGGACTCAAAAGTTGTTTGGGCCATCCCAGGGACATAGCCTGAGGTTGCTAGAAGCCACTTTACATTTCGGTCAAGTCTTTCAGTGCAGGGGTTTGGACAGAATTCTTTAAGTGCCCAGAGTACTTCAACTAGCAGATGAGGTATTGCTTATATACAGGTATTGCTCCTGACTGCCTGGAATAACAACGACAACACTCTCAGCATCCCAGTACTTATTTAATTGCTCTGTTTTTTTAATTGCACCTTCTTTAATTGCACCTTCTTGGGAATAAGTCTTCTGCTCTTTTCTACATGCCTTCTGTTTTTTTTTTTTAATTTTTAAAATCTCATTTGTATTCATTTGGAAACAACAAATTTTAGTATAGGTGTTAATTTTCTTGTAGTAATCTCCAGTGATTGATCTCCAATCTTTGGAACCAATAATCAGTGACTCACAAAACCAAATGTTTATTTCAGACTTACTTTATACGTCGTCTGTGGGTTTGCTGTGACTCTACTCATGATTTTCAATTCAGGGCTAAGGCTGAAGAAGTAGTCCATATTTATGACATATTGTTCTCAAGGCGAAGAAAAGGAATTCTCGGTAGCTCTTAAAGCTTCTTTTCAGACATAGTACACCTCCCATTTGCTTACATTCTTTGGGCCAAAACAAGTTCTGTGCATTAGGGTGAGGAGGTATATTCCTTCCACAGAGGGTGCTGCAAATCACATGACATAGAATGAGGATGTACAATCATAGGAAAGGGGGAAGAAATAACTGTAGAATCGATTGCAATTTTCTAGTGTACGTGGGTAAAATAGCTATGCAACTGAAATGTTCTGTTTTTATTGAGATAAATTATATATATAATATACATCTGTTTTTATATATGATATGCATATAAATATATACTTATAAATATATATTATATTATTGTATAAATATAATATTTTCTATATTTTCTATATTTATATAAAACAGGTTAATAATATATAAATTATCTCTGCAAAAACATTTCAGTTGTATAAGTAGATGTTTTACCCATGTATACTGTAAAAAAATTGCAATAGGGTCTCCAATTTAACATAGATATATAATAAACAAACACACACACATATGTATATATATAACAGATTACACAGGAATATGTCATTGCCATAATTTGAAGGCCTAATGAAATCTTTCCCTGCCTCTTCTAATTTACCCATCCTTATGTTCATACTCCTCAATGGAGCCTTCCTTAATCATTTCAAATATAGTAACCTTTCCTTTTCTAAATACCTAACATATTTGTTACCAGTTCCACAATATTTAGCACTTGATTACATTTATTTTATGTTATCCTCTGTGTGTCTTATGTGTAACAATTTTTGCCCAACACAGTTTTGAACGTTTGTCCCTGCACAACATCACATATATAATAGATTTTCAGTAAATTCTAGTTGACTTAGTTTTTCTTTTTTTTTAACATCTTTATTGGCGTATAATTGATTTACAATGGTGTGTTAGTTAGTGGTTTATAACAAAGTGAATCAGTTATACATATACATATGTTCCCATATCTCTTCTCTCTTGCATCTCCCTCCCTCTCACCCTCACTATCCCACCACTCCAGGCAGTCACAAAGCACCGAGCTGATCTCCCTGTGCCATGCGGCTGCTTCCCACTAGCTATCTACCTTACTACGTTTGTTAGTGTGTATATGTCCATGACTATCTCTCGCCCTGTCACAGCTCACCCTTCCCCCTCCCCATAACCTCAAATCCGTTCTCTAGGAGGTCTGTGTCTTTATTCCTGTCTTACCCCTAGGTCCTTCATGACCTTTTTTTTCCCCTTAGATTCCATATATATGTGTTAGCATATGGTATTTGTTTTTCTCTTTCTGACTTACTTCACTCTGTATGACAGACCTAGAGGTCCATCCACCTCACTACGAATAACTCTATTTCATTTCCTTTTATGGCTGAGTAATATTCCATTGTATATATGTGCCACATCTTCTTTATTCATTCATCTGATGATGGACACTTAGGTTGTTTCCATTTCCTGGCTATTGTAAATAGAGCTGCAATGAACATTTTGGTACATGACTCTTTTTGAATTAGGGTTTTCTCAGGGTATATGCCCAGTAGTGGGATTGCTGGGTTGTATGGTAATTCTATTTGTACTTTTTTAAGGAACCTCCATACTGTTTTCCATAGTGGCTGTATCAATTTACATTCCCACCAGCAGTGCAAGACTGTTACCTTTTCTCCACACCCTCTCCAGCATTTATTGTTTCTGGATTTTTTGATGATGGCCATTCTGACTGGTATGAGATGATTTCTCATTGTAGTTTTGATTTACATTTCTGTAATGATTAATGATGTTGAGCATTCTTTCATGTGTTTGTTGGCAATCTGTATATGTTCTTTGGAGAAATGTCTATTTAGATCTTCTGCCCATTTTTGGATTGGGGTGTTTGTTTTTCTGTTATTTATCAGCATGAGCTGCTTGTAAATTTTGGAGATTTATCCTTTGTCAGTTGCTTCATTTGCAAATATTTTCTCCCATTCTGAGGGTTGTCTTTTTGTCTTGTTTATGGTTTAATTTCCTGTGCAAAAGCTTTTAAGTTTCATTAGGTCCCATTTGTTTATTTATATATTTACTTAATTTCCATTTTTCTAGAAGGAGGGTCAAAAAGTATCTTGCTGTGATTTATATCATAGAGTGTTCGGCCTATGTTTTCCTCTAAGCGTTTGACAGTTTCTGGCCTTATATTTAGATCTTTAATCCATTTTGAGCTTATTTTTGTGTATGGTGTTAGGGAGTGTTCTAATCTAATACTTTTACATGTACCTGTCCAGTCTTCCCAGCACCACTTACTGAAGATGCTGTCTTTTCTCCACTGTATATTCTTGTCCCCTTTATCAAAGAAAAGATGACCATATGTGCGTGGGTTTATCTCTGGGCTTTCTATCCTGTTCCATTGATCTATCTTTCTGTTTTTGTGCCACTACCATACTTTCTTGATTACTGTAGCTTTGTAGTATAGTCTGAAGTCAGGGACCCTGATTCCTCCTGCTCCATTTTTTGTTCTCCAGATTGCTTTGGCTATATGGGGTCTTCTGTGTTTCCATACAAATTGTGAAGTTTTTTGTTCTAATTCTGTGAAAATTGCCAGTGGTAGTTTGATAAGGATTGCATTGACTCTGTAGATTGTTTTGGGTAGTAGAGTCATTTTCACAATGTTGATTCTTCCAATCCAAGAACATGGTATATCTCTCCATCTATTTGTATCATCATTAATGTCTTTCATCAGTGTCTTATAGTTTTCTGCATACAGTTCTTTTGTCTCCTTAGGAAGGTTTATTCCTAGATATTTTATTCTTTTTGTTGTAATGGTAAATGGGAGTGTTTTCTTAATTTCATATTCAGATTTTTCATCATTACTGTATAGGAGTGCCAGAGATTTCTGTGCATTAATTTTGTATGCTGCTACTTTACCAAATTCATTGATTAGCTCTAGTAGTTTTCTGGTAGCATCTTTAGGATTCTCTATGTATAGTATCACGTCATCTGCAAAGAGTGACAGCTTTACTTCTTCTTTTCCAATTTGGATTCCTTTTATTTCCATTTCTTCTCTGATTGCTGTGGCTAAAACTTCCAAAACTATGTTGAATAAGAGTGGTGAGAGAGGACAAACTTGTCTTGTTCCTGATCTTAGTGGAAATGGTTTCAGTTTTTCACCATTGAGGACGATGTTGGCTGTGGGTTTGTCATATCATATATGGCCTTTATTATGTTGAGGAAAGTTCCCTCTGTGCCTACTTTCTGCAGGGTTTTTATCCTAAATTGGTGTTGAATTTTGTGGAAAACTTTCTCTGCATCTGTTGAGATGATCATATGTTTTTTTCTCCTTCAGTTTGTTAATATGGTGTATCACGTTGATTGATTTGCATAAATTGAAGAATCCTGGCATTCCTGGAATAAACCCCACTGGCTCATGGTGTATGATCCTTTTAATGTGCTTTTGGATTCTGTTTGTTAGTATTTTGTTGAGGATATTTGCATCTACGTTCATCAGTGATATTGGCCTGTAGTCTTCTTTCTTTGTGACCTCTTTGTCTGTTTTTGGTATCAGGGTGATGGTGGCCTTGTATAATGAGTTTGGGAGTGTTCCTCCCTCTGCTATATTTTGGAAGAGTTTGAGAATGATAGGTGTTAGCTGTTATTTAAATGTTTGATGGAATTCGCCTGTGAAGCCATCTGGTCCTGGGCTTTTGTTTGTTGGAAGATTTTTAATCACAGTCTCAATTTAAGTGCTTGTGAATAGTCTGTTCATATTTTGTATTTCTTCCTGGTTCAGTCTTGGCAGGTTGTGCATTTCTAAGAATTTGTCCACTTCTTCCAGGTTGTCCATTTTGTTGGCATTGAGTTGCTTGTAGTCATCTCTCATCATCTTTTGTATTTCTGCAGTGTCAGTTGTTACTTCTCCTTTTTCATTTCTAATTCTATTGATTTGCGTCTTCTCCCTTTTTTCCTTGATGACTCTGGCTAATGGTTTATCAACATTGTTTTTCTTCTCAACGAACCAGCTTTTAGTTTATTGATCTTTGCTATTGTTTCCTTCATTTCTTTTTCATTTATTTCTGAACTTTTCTTTATGATTTCTTTCCTTCTGCTGACTTTGGGGTTTTTTGTTCTTCTTTCTCTAATTGCTTTAGGTGCAAGGTTAGGTTGTTTATTTGAGATGTTTCCTGTTTCTTAAGATAGGATTGTATTGCTATAAACTTCCTTCTTAGAACTGCCTTTCCTGCATCCCATAGGTTTTGTGTCATCGTGTCTCAATTGTCATTTGTTGCTAGGTAGTTTTTGATTTCCTCTTTGATTTTTTCAGTGATCACTTCGTTATTAAGTAGTGTATTGTTTAGCCTCCATGTGTTTGTATTTTTTACAGATATTTTCCTGTAATTGATATCTAGTCTCATAGCATTGTGGTCGGAAAAGATACTTGATATGATTTCTATTTTCTTAAATTTACCAAGGCTTGATTTGTGACCCAAGGTATGATGTATCCTGGAGAATATTCCATGAGCCCTTGCGAAAAATGTGTATTCTGTTGTTTTTGTTTGGAATGTCCTATAAATATCAATTAAGTCCATCTTGTTTAATGTATCATTTAAAGCTAGTGTTTCCTTATTTATTTTCATTTTGGATGATCTGTTCATTGGTGACAGTGGGGTGTTAAGGTCCCCTAATATGAATGTGTTACTGTCGATTTCCCCTTTTATGCCTGTTAGTATTTGCCTTATGTATTGATGTGCTCCTATGTTGGGGGCTTAAATATTTACAATTGTTATATCTTCTTCTTGGATCGATCCCTTGATCATTACATAGTGTCCTTTTTTTCTCTTCTAATAGTCGTTATTTTAAAGTTTATTTTGTCAGATATGAGAATTGCTACACCAGCTTTCTTTTAGTTTCCATTTGCATGGAATATCTTTTTCCATCCCCTCACTTTCTGTCTGTAAAAGTCCCTAGGTCTGAAGTTTGTCTCATGTAGACAGCATATATATGGGTCGTGTTTCTGTATCCATTCAGCCAGTCTGTGTCTTGTTGTGGGACCATTTAATCTATTAACCTTTAAGTTAGTTATCAATATGTATGTTCCTATTCCCATTTTCTTAATTTTTTGGGTTTGTTATTGTAGGTCTTTTCCTTCTCCTCTTTTTCTTGCCTAGAGAAGTTCCTTTAGAATTTGTTGCAAAGCTGGTTTGGTGGTGCTGAACTCTCTCAGCTTTTGCTTGTCTCTAAAGGCTTTAATTTCTCCATCATATCTAATGAGATCCTTGCTGGGTAGGATAATCTTAGTTGTAGGTTTTTCTCCTTCATCACTATAAATATGTCCTTCCACTGCCTTCTGGCTTTCAGAGTTTCTGCTGAAAGATCCGCTGTTAACCTTATGGGGATTCCCTTATGTGTTATTTGTTGTTTTTCCCTGCTGCTTTTAATATGTTTTGTTTGTATTTAATTTTTGACAGTTTGATTAATATGTCACTTGGCGTGTTTCTTCTTGGATTTATCCTGTATGGGACTCTGTTCTCCCTGGACTTGATTAACTATTTCCTTTCCCATATTAGGGAAGTTTTCAACTATAATCTCTTCAAATATTTTCTCAGTCCATTTCTTTTTCTTTTCTTCTTCTGGGACCCATATAATTCGAATGTTGGTCAGTTTTAAGTTGTCCCAGAATTTTCTGAGACTGTCCTCAGTTCTTTTCATTCTTTTTTCTTTATTCTGCTCTGCAGTAGTTTTTTACACTATTTTATCTTCCAGGTCTCTTATCCGTTCTTCTGCTTCAGTTATTCTGCTCTTGATCCCTTCTAGAGTATTTTTAATTTCATTTATTGTGTTGTTCACCGTTGCTTGTTTTACCTTTAGTTCTTCTAGGTTCTTGTTAAATGTTTCTTGCATTTTCTCTATTCTATTTCCAAGATTTTGTATCATCTTTACTATCATTATTCTGAACTCTTTTTCAGGTAGACTGCCTATGTCCTCTTCATCTGTTAGGTCTGGTGAGTTTTTATCTTGCTCCTTCATCTGCTGTGTGTTTTTCTGTCTTCTCATTTTCTTATCTTACTATGTTTGGGGTCTCCTTTTTGCAGGCTGCAGGTTTGTAGTTCCCATTGTTTTTGATGTTTGTCCCCTGTGGCTAAAGTTGCTTCAGTGGGTTGTGTAGACTTCCTGGTGGAGGGGACTAGTGCCTGTGTTCTGGTGGATGAGGCTGGATCTTGTCTTTCTTGTGGGCTGGTCCACGTCTGGTGGTGTGTTTTGGGGTGTCTGTGGCCTTAATGTGATTTTAGGCAGCCTCTGTGCTAATGGGTGGGTTTGTGTTCCTGTCTTGCTAGTTGTTTGGCATAGGGTCTCAAGCACTGTAGCTTACTCATCATTGAGTGAAGCTGGGTGTTGGCGTTGATATGGAGATCTCTGAGAGATTTTTGCCATTTGATATTACATTGAGCTGGGAGGTCTCTTGTGGACCAGTGTCCTGAAGTTGGCTTTTCCACCTCAGAGACACAGCAGTGACTCCTGGCTGGATCACCAAGAGCCTTTAATCCACATGGCTCAGAATAAAAGGTAGAAAAAGAAAAGAAAGAAAGAAAGAAAGAAAGAAAGAAAGAAAGAAAGAAAGAAAGAAAGAAAGAAAGAAAGAAAGAAAGAAAGAAAGAAAGAAAGAAAGAAAGAAAGAAAGAAAGAAAGAAAGAAAGAAAGAAAAGAAAGAAAGAAAAAAAGAAAGAAAGAAAGAAAGAAGATAAAATAAAATAAATTAAAGTAAGATAAACTAAAGTTATTAAAATAAAAATTATTATTAAGAAAAAAATTATGTAAAAAAACAAAACAAAACAAAAACAAAACAAAATATGGACGGACAGAACCCTAGGACAAATGGTGAAAGCAAAGCCATACAGACAAAATGTCACACAGAAGCATACACATATACACTCACAAAAAGAGGAAAAGGGGAAAAAGTAATATATCTTTATCTCAAAGTTCACCTCCTCAATTTGGGATGATTCATTGTCTATTCAGGTATTCCACCAATGCAGGGTACATCAAGTTGATTGTGGAGATTTAATCTGCTGCTCCTGAGGCTGCTGGGAGAAATTTCCCTTTCTTTTCTTTGTTCGCACATCTCCCAGGGTTCAGATTAGGATTTGGCCCTGCCTCTGCGTGTAGGTTGCCGGAGGGCGTCTGTTCTTCGCTCAGACAGGATGGGGTTAAAGGGGCAGCTGATTCTGGGGCTCTGGCTCACTCAGGCCGGGGGGAGGGAAGGGCACGGACTGTGGGGTGAGCCTGCGACGGCAAAGGCCAGCATGACGTTGCAACAGCCTGAGGCACTCCGTGTGTTCTCCCGGGGAAGTTGTCCCTGGATCACGGGACCCTGGCAGTGGCGGGCTGCACAGGCTCCCGGGAAGGGAGGTGTGTATAGTGACCTGTGCTTGCACACATGCTTCTTGCTGGTGGCAGCAGCAGCCTTATCGTCTCATGCCCATCTCTCAGGTCTGCGCTGATAGCCGTGGCTCGTGCCGTCTCTGGAGCTCCTTTAAGCAGCGCTCTTAATCCCCTGTCCTCGCATACCAGGAAACAAAGAGGGAAGAAAAAGTCTCTTGCCTCTTCAGCAGCTCCAGACTTTTCCCTGGACTCCCTCCCTGCTACCTGTGGTGCACTAGCCCCCTTCAGGCTGTGTTCATGCAGCCAGTGCTCTCCCTATGATCCGACCGAAGCCCGAGCCTCAGCTCCCACCTCCCTCCCACCCGGGCGGGTGAGCAGAAAAGCCTCTCTGACTGGTGAGTGCTGGTCAGCACGGATCCTCTCTGTGGGAATGTCTCCGCTTTGCCCTCCGCACCCGTGGCTGCGCTCTCCTCTGTGGCTCTGAAGCTCCCCCTCCGCCACCTGCAGTCTCCGCCCATGATGGGGCTTCCTAGTGCTTGGAAACCTTTCCCCCTTCATGGCTCCCTCCCACTGGTGCAGGTCTGTCCCTATTCTTTTTTCTCTGTTTATTCTTTTTTCTTTTGCCCTATCCAGGTACGTGGGGAGTTTCTTGCCTTTTTGGAGGTCTATCTTCTGCCAGCGTTCAGTGGGTGTTCTGTAGGAATTGTTCCACGTGTAGATGATGTCTGATGTATCTGTGGGGAGGAAGGTGATCTCCACGTCTTACTCTTCCGCCGTCTTCCCCCTCTCCCCATTAATTGATTTAGTTTTGTAAAAAGTTACAACTAGCATAATAATGGATTTGTACAATTTATCCAGTTGGTCAAATAGAGCCACACTTATCCGTTAAAAATCTTCAGAAGAAATAACATATAAAGGCTCATTCCCCACTGACACCTTAGCATATATCTGTTAATCTTATCTAATAACTAAGAAAAATAAAAAAGACTAATAGGAGAGAATATGAGGACTTTAATCTCTAAAATATTTCTTTTTCAGTAAGATTTTTGTGCTTGGTTTGACAATTAGATATTTTCCATACAAAAATGTTACTGTGTTTAAAGCTAAACATGGTTATTTTATGTGAATTTTACTCCATTATATAGTAATGCCACCCGGAGAAAATGTCAACATGTTGACTCTAATAATTCCCTCATAAACTCAGAGTAATAATATTAACAATGTAAGCCAACTTTTTACCCTAACCAATTAGAAATACCTTCATCCATTTTGTCCACCCAAACCCTCCAGAAATACCATAAGGATTTTGATGCTATATTAAAGAAGCTAGTCACATGAATTTGCTGTGTATTGATATTGCATGAGTGACAGAAATTTGATTGTGTCTATTGTTTAAATTTTCCCATAATTCCTACGTAAGAATGGTTTGAAGAGAATGATATAAGTCTTCAAAAATCATCAGTTGTATTTTAAAAAGAAGTCAAGGAGTAGGTGAGCATGAATTGAGAGGATGAAAACTTTGGAAGTGGTAGTCTGGGTTACTCGAATGCTGGAGTAATCAAGTTCATGAAGTTCAGGACAAACTGAGATATCAGCCTTAAAATCCAAGGAGACTCCTTGGTGTTTGACCCCTACTCCAGCAAGCAGAGTCATTTGCTCCCTCTGCTGTACTCTCATAAGAGTTTACACTTACCTCTGTATAGAATACTGTGTTAAACTTACTTGTCTGCATGTCAGTCTCATCAGACTATGCATTTATTAGATACCTTAAACAAGACAGAAGTTTATTTATTTATCCTGTACCAGTGGAAACATAAGCAGTCCAGAACTGATACAGTGTCTTCATTCTAACTTGTTGCTTTGTCATTTTTAAAGAAAAAAATATTCTTGAAACTTGTTAAAGATATTAAAGAAAACTTTATTCAAGTGGTTGCTATCAGAATAGATAAAGGGACTACTGCAATGAGGTCTTGCAGTGAGGGAGAAAGATTGGGGTCAATTCTGAATATAACATGGGCAAGTAAAAATTTACAGCCAAGGAGCAGGGTGGGGGTCAGTGGATGGAAAATTAGTAAGAGGAAACATTAGGGGTAAGGGAGTGGTAAGGGAGAGTCTAGCTAAACTGACCTAACAGAATTCTTGCTGAAGGCAGGCAAGCGGGATCAGACATTATCAGGAGGATTGTGAGGTTGGGAATCCCAATTAGATATCAAGAGTGATCAGATATTGAAGATAAGGGATTCTGTCTAAACTTAACTTAGTATTCTTGCTAAAATTAGACAATGCAGAGATGAACCCAGAAGTCTAAAAGTTGAGAACTAGTTGAAATAGAGCTCAGAGAAGCCTTGGTCAGGGAAAGAATCTTTGTCATTATTCTCCACCCAAGGCTTCCACCTTACATTCTAAAATGTCTAATCCAATCTTTCTGTCATTAATGCATTCCAGTCAGCAATAAGAGGGTAAGGGAGTGAAGGGCACATGTTGTCTCTGGAGGGACATGATCCGAAAGTGGCAAAATTACTTCCTCTCACATCTCATTAGAAAGAGCCCAGAAAAAAACATGGGGTTCTATTACTGAAGGAAGAAAGGGAAATCAGAAGAAAAGGATGTAACAATCTGTGTCACAGACTATGAACTCTATGAATGTAGGTATTGGCTCTTACTTTTATATTCTTAGTGATTAGCAGAGTGGTTGAAATATAACAAGTTGCCATTAATATTTGTTGCAGAATGAAAATATAAGCAAAATAGGTAGTGTCATGACCCATATTGACTTGAATTCAAGGCATGGGGGAGAAGGAGGAATAAGCCTAAGCATAAATAGGCTAGAATTAGACAGATTAATTAGTCTGCCCACCTGTAAGTGACCAATGTTCCTAATCAGTGCCAAAAATCTGGAGAATTTGAACTTGATCAGACCAGAGTTGATATTGAAAGAAATCCAATCTGGTAAATAAGGTGGAATAACCAGAAATAGGGATCCTTGTAGTCAGGTCTGTGTTAGTGTTTTCGTTCTGAGTTGTCCATCTTGTTTAGGACAGAATCCCAGGGAATTCCCTGGTGGTCAAGTCATTAGGACTCCGTGCTTTCACTGCCAGGGGCATGGGTTCAATCCCTGGTTGGGGAAATAAGATCCTGCAAGTGGTGCAGTGCAGCCAAAAAAAAAAAAACCCCTCCAAAAAAAAAAAAAGAGAACAGAATCCCAGTTGTGTTTGTTATATACTGCTGTATAGCAATTGGCCCCAGTACCTAGGAGCTTAAAACATCAAAGGTTTATTATGTCATACAGTTCCTATGGGTTAGGAGTCCAGGAGTGGCTGAACTGGGTGGTTCTTGCTAAGAGTCTCTTATGAGGTTTCATTCACAATTCAACCTGAGCTGCAATCATTTGAAGACTTGACTGGGGCAGGAGGATCAGCTTCTAAATGGCTCACTCATGTGGTTGTTAAAGGACTCAGTTCTTTCCCACATGGACCTCTTCTCATGACATAGCAGCTGGCTTAGCCCAGATCAAGTGATACGAGAGAGGAGGAAGTCACAACATTTTTTTTGACCTAGTCTCTGAAGTCACACACTGTCTTTTCTATCTTATTCTATTCATTTGCAGCAAGTTTCTAAGTCTTCACACACTGATGGGAGGGGAATTAGGCTCCATCTCTTAAAGGGAAGGATATCAAAGAGCTTGTGGAATATTTAAAACCACTTCTCCAGCCAATACTTCATACATTAAACAATCTAGCCTCTGAGCCAGAGGGCTGACAAGAACTAAAAGCAAGGTATTCAGGCACCCAAAAGCCAAGCTGACTTTATTTATAATATATAGGTAAGATAAGCATGATGTTGAGATAATATTGATACTATAATATATTTCTGTGTATGTAGAGGTATGATATACAAGTACCAATGTTAATAAAATACAATGATGGTATGTGCATCTTAATATTGTGTTTATCTTAATATTGTTAATCAGAGGTGATCCAGAGCTATTGGTGACCCTTATAATTACCTCCAACTGAAGATAGAGAATATACATGGGATTCAATGAATGAGAAAATGCATAGAAAGAATCTTAGTTTAACTGGTACAAAGCTCAAAAATGGTAGCCTCTTGCTGCCCACACTCTTCCAACACACACCCTGATTTACACCTAACAGAAAAGAGTAGTAAATAATAACAGTAAGAAAGTTACTCCAAATTCCCTGGCTCCCTCATGACCACTGCTTCTTGTCTTGGTTACATTTTGTTAGTAAGATATCCAAATTTGTTACCATAGGGGTGGCATCCTCAAAACTCCACCGCCACAGTGGGGAGATAGATTCCATCACTGCTGCTCAGCTAGTGTTGCAATTACTGATGTTATTTTAGCAAATATGTGATAGTGACTGGTGTACTCTGTCAATCCTCTTTGATCCTCACCCTGTAACTTCAGTTTCAGAACCTTCAGGCAAATCATCACAACTTTAATGAGTGTAAACCTAGAGGCCACCAGAAGAAGTTTGTAAGGAACTCTCAGGGGAAGGGGGATATAGAGACAATGAGAGTTCACCAGCCTGTTATAGTAAGTCTCCAACATACGAACCTTCAAGTTGCAAACTTTCAAAAATGTGAACGTGCGTTTGCATGTCCAATCACTAGAGTTAGTTTATGTGTCTGGCGTACATTTCATGTGCATGCATCCTCTACAATTGGTTGTGCTTTTCTGTACTTTACTGTACAACACTGTATAGAGTACAGTAGTACAGTATCTTTATTTCAAATCCAGGATGTCCGGAAGCAAGCATAAAATCAGTGGTGACATAGATGGTACTGCTAAGAAGCGCCAAACGTTAACAATGGAAACAATACTGAAAATAATCAAGAGAGTGGAGAGAGGCGAAAAGATGGTAGACATTACTTGTCCGGCACAATTCTAAAGAACAAGGACAAGATCGTGGAACATGTAAAGTCTGTTGTGCCAATGATGTCAACAGTAATATCAAAGAAGTGTGGAAAAGTGTTGGAGGAGATGGAGAAACTTAGTGTGTGGATGCAGGACCAGCATCAGGGTTGAGTCCTGCTTAATGCTGATTCAAGAGAAAGCTAAAATCTTTTATGAAGATTTGAAGAAGAAACATGGCAAAGAATTAGAGGGCGCATCTTTTAATGCCAACCATGGCTGGTTTCATAGGTGCAAGTGTAGAGCCAACATTTGCAATGTAAAAGTGGCAAGGCAGAGAGTGCAGATACAGTAGCTGCCCTGAAATTTCCTGAAACCCTTCAATAAATTATTGATGAAGGCACATATTTACCCAAGCACATTTTTAATGTGGATGAGACAGAACTGTACTGGAAGAGGATACTAGACCACAGTTACATCAGTCAGGAGGAAAAGTTGATGCCAGGCTATAAAGCAGCAAAGGATAGGCTAACTCTGTTGTTTAGTGGCAATGCTTCTGGCAATATGAAGCTGAAGCCTCTCTTAGTTTATCCTTCAGAGAACCCAAGAGCCCTTAAAAATGTAGCCAAGGGTTTTCTTCCTGTTGTGTGGAAGAGTAACCCCAAAGCCTGAGTTACACAGGCCATTTTCCAGGACTGGTTTTTCCACCACTTTATCCCAGAGGTAGAGAAATATTGCTTGGAGAAGGACATCCCATTCAACATTCTTTTGCTGCTCAACAGTGCTCCAGGCCATCCCCAATTCATGGACAACTTTCATCCCAATGTCAAAGTAGTGCATCTGCCACTGGTTACTACGTCACTCATCCAAACTATGGACCAGGAAGTTATAGCAACTTTCAAGAAATATCATTTATGTCACATTTTTTGTCAGGCAGTAAAGGCAAGTGATGAATCAGGAACAACTTTGCGATAATTTTGGAAGGACTATAACATCTACAAGACCATAAAAAAACATTGACTTTGCTTGGCATGAGGTTACAGCCATCACCACGAATGGGGTTTGGAAGAACCTTTGCCCGCAGTTTGTTCACAATTTTCATGGATTTGAGAAGGTGAATGAGGAATCCAAAGAGGTCTTCAGCAACTTAGTGACCCTCAGTGAGAAGCTGGAGCTAGATCTACAAGAGGATGACTTCACTGAACTCCTTTTGTGCAACACGAGGAGCTTACTAATGAAGACCTGATGGAATTGGAGGCCCAGAGAAAGGATGAAGAGAGACAAGAGGAAGAAGAAGTAATTGAAGAACTGAAGAGATCACGATGCAGGAAATGGCAAGGGGATTTTCTTTATTTGAGGGGGCACTGTTAGTTTTTGAGGCACAGGACCCGAACGTAGAATGATACACGAAGGTTGCAGCAGCCGTTCAGAATGCAGTCCAATCCTACCATGTCATCTGTGACAAGAAAAAAAAAAAGGCTACTACCCAGACATCACTGGATCATTTTTTCAAGAGGGTAGATAGAATTGAATCCAGCAAGGAGCCAGAACCTGTGTCATCAACGTCAGGCGTGAGTGAAATTGTAGCTTGCCCTCCGTCTCCTATTGCTGATGATCTTTCAGCTCTACCATCTCCCACCTCCTCTCCCTCCTCCATTCAGTAAGTCTTCTTGCCTGTTCACTTGATGCCAGCCCCTGTATGCTAGCTTTTGTAATGTACTACTGTACTTTTCAAGGTACTGTACTGTAAGATTAAAAATATTTTATTTTTTGTTTTTGTTTGTTTTTTATGTATTATTTGTGTGAAAAGTATTTTAAACCTAGTAAGTGCTATATAGCCAATTGGACTTACCAATGCGCTCTTGGAACAGAACTCATTCATATGCAGGGGACTTACTGTATATGTATTCAGGGAGTATGATTCACAAAGTTTGATTCTTCACTAAAAGGAATCAGAGCTAACGGTTGAGAGATGAAGAAGATGCAAACAGTATTCTAATCTCTGGAATTTACCTCTTCATTGAAATATTCTTAGAGGGACGATTGCTAGTTTTGAAGACACTGTGATGAATATATGTCCTCTGCTACACAAAGTGTCCTTGATGCTGCCTTATTGAAATAATGTTATTTAAATATTTTTCCAATGGGCAGAGTGCAGAGTTCTTATTCAAATTTATTTGCTCTGCAGTAGCGCACAGAAAGCAATGGTTTTGTTCTGTAACCAAAGCAGGAGGCAGAGAAAAACTTGCAGATAATTATGAGTGTGAAAATACTTTGCATAAGAAAAACCTTAAACAAATTCATTCATAATTTTTAATGATTATTACTGGTGCATATCTTTTCATTAGTTTGACAAAAAATGCTTAAATGTTGGTGAGGTAATGGATGAGGAGGGAAATAAATCATGAAAAATAATCTAAACAAATTCAGACTTATGAAATCTCACTTTCAAATCACTGCTCAATTTTTGTTGTCAGAATTATGTCCAGAGTAGCAGTTTCCTTCTTCATTTTTATTTCTCTCCATCTTCTTGTGTCAAGTTCATAGTCTACCTTACTTTTATTTTTGAATCCCTTTTAATCTCCTCACAATTGTCTATATATCAAAGGATGCTGCTCTGCCCTAGACCGTTTGGAAATAGCCTGTCTGTGAGCAACTTTATACTTAACTATGTGTCTCTAAGAGCACAGGTTTTGTTTCCCTTTTCTCTTTAATATGTCATTCTTCTGTACCTAGCTGTTTGAATTAGGTTCTGATTCCCTTCCTCATTGTTGAAGAACTACATTTTTGGATTCCTTTCACAGTATTTATAGAGCTGATCTAACAATATCTTTATTCTCTCTGATTAAGATGGAGTCTAGAGAGAGGTGTTCCTCAGCCTCCTTCACTTACTCCTCAGCATGACTCCCGTAGCACATGCATATTTGCTCACATCAAATAGAAAGACAAATATAATACCTTCAGTGCAAGTTACAGACATAGCCCTTTGGCATCTACACTCCTTTGGTTCAGGCTAGTGAACTTCTCATCTGTTTTAGTTACCCTTTATAATTCTTGGTTCATTGTCATAGGAAGATATCCTGGCTCCTTCCAGTTCAGTGTGTCTTCTACTTTAAAAGGCAGTCCCTTCTTTCCTATGCAATTCAGTTTTTGAAATATGTTTGAGAGTTGAACATCCAAGCTTACTTTTTATTGGTAGGCACAAGGTGGGGAAGAGTGTTTCAAAAGAGTTAAAAATATCCTATTATCACAGATACCTCCCATGGCCCTAAGGATCTGGAAGGTAAGTAAGAATGTTTCTAAGTACAGGTCTGTTTCACTTGTTCTAGGTCTGGGGAAATCAATTCAGGCACTTCCTTTTTTGTAAGTCCTTTGGTCTTATCCACATTTTGTCACAGAGGCAAGAAGAGACATTGGGGCAAACCAGACTTGCGAGATATACCTGGAGGACAAGTGAGATTTCTTTTCCCTGGACACCACAGTAAAAGCAGACTGGATCCTCCCTCTTCAAACCCCCTCCTCAACCCCACCGCCACACACTTTTAGGCACATTGACACTCCACAAGGCTCCAAATGGCTGCTGCTCCACCCTGCTTGCTGACTGCTCACAACTTGTCATTCTAGCAGCAATGGGTGTGAGTTTGTAGAAGAGCTAAACACTTGAGCCACAGTATAGCATACCCATTGGGGCCAATTTCTTCTTAAATAAGCCAGATCCAGGCTCTGTTCTTCTTTTGTAAAAGCAGGGGCTTAGACTGGGTATAAAGGGGATTTCAGATACAAATGGTTAGAGGTTTTTAAGGAAGAGTTTCCTTTTGTGCACAAAATCTTTCAGTTCAGTGGTTCCTCATCACCTCTGAAATAAAAGCCAAATAGTTTAGCATACAAGGATTTTCATGATCTGTCCTCATCTTACCTCCCCAACTACTTCACTACTCACCACTCAACTCACTGCATCGTAATGTCTAGTCTTTCCATATCATTTTAAATTCTAGAACATGCCATGCTGCTCCACATAATCTTTCCACATGATTCTTATACTGCCCTACTGCCCTTAGTATCCTTGTGCCCCACCTCATTACTTTCATCTGTTTACATTCTACATGTCTCCTAAAATTTAGTTCACATATCACATTTTCCAGAAAACCCTTGCCTGACCTCTCAGGGTACTGAATAATCACTCCTCCTAAATGCTCCTATAGTAACCTCTTCTAAACTCTCTTCACATATTTACCACATTAGATTGTATTGTCTACTTTTTAAAGGTTTGTTTTCCCATTGGACTGAGGTCATTTTTGAGAAGGAATGACCTACATCTTTGTGTCAACCCCAGGAATTTACATATAATGTATGTCAATGAATATTGAATGAATACATGAGAAATTGATGCTTAATTGGAAAGACTGAATATTGTAAGATCTTGGATTCTGGCCATGTCTAGAGATTTGTTAATAATTGATGACACAGTGCATGATAGATCTTAAAACAAATAAAAATAATGAAAGTACATTTGTTCACTTGCATTAACTGGATTAAATTGAACATTTGATGAGAAATTAATGTCTTGGTCATTATACCAAACTCTACATTCAGTTGCAGTCCATTTCATTTTTGTAAAGCATTTAGAATGTGGTGTCACATAATAAGTTCTCAATAAATTTATTGTCTAGATGGCCATCTCCTCTGTATTGTAATCCTTACAGAATTTCTTGCATATAGTAGGTGTTTAATAAATATTGAATAAATGGAAAACTTGAAAGTCAGTAATACTTATAATAACTACCATTTATTGAGTGTTTCCTATGTGCTCAACATTTTCTGGGTGCTTTCTGTTAGATTTCTACTTTTATTTGCTCTATTTTACAGCTGAGGAGTTTGAGAGGTATGGAGAAATCAAAATTTTCCAAAGGTCAAACAGCTGGGGTTTATACCATGCATTTTGTCTCTAGAGTTTATGTTTCCCCCCTGCCACAGTCACTACTGTGGACTTCTCTGCAACTATTCCAGTGTACTCTCTACCTTCCCTCCTGTTACTCTGGATGAACTATCCACAACCCTGTCTGATAATCACTTCCATGTTTCTTTTTAACACATTACCACTTATCTATGTATTGCTAAACACTATACCATTATTTAGTTTGACCAGTACTTTTAGAAATTTGAATGGAATTATATCCTATATTACTTTGTGACTTGCTTCTGTCAAGTCAGTATTTATAAGTTTCATTTGTGCTATTATGTGTAGATGTAGTTTATTCGTTTGCAATGTTATAAAGCTGTAGAATATTCCATTAATTGGATATTCAACAGTTTATTTACCTGTGCTACTCTTGATAGATATTTGTATTATTTCCATTTGGGAGATATTAGGGACAGTGCTGCAGTGCACATTCTTGTGCATTTATCTAGATGCATGTGTACATAAGTTTGAGGGTAAATACCTGGTAGTGAAATTGCTGGATTAGAGTATGTATATGGTCAAGTTCACTAGACATTGCCGAAAATTTTTCAGTTATTTTCTAAACTTACATTTTCACTAGCAGTGCATGAAAATTCCTATGGCTCTATATTTTTGCTACCTTTGATATTCCTAGGATTTTTATTTTTGCCAATCTTGTAGGGATTTAATATTATTGATATTTCATGGTTCAGAGATTACTTATAAAATTGAGCACACTTTCATGTGTAAATAATTTCTATTTGGGATTTTCTTTTCTGTGAAGTGTTTAGTCAACTTGTGTGTCAATTTTTTTCTATTGGATTGTCTACCTTTTTCCTACTGTTATTTAAAAGTTTTTTTTATATATTCAGGATATTAGTTTTTTGCTGGTTAAAGCTGTTGGAAATTTCTTTTTCTACTCTGGCTTGCCTTTTCATTATTTTTTCTGTGTCTTTTGATGTTCCTATTCCTTTGGGTTTGTCTAATGGGAGGCATAAGCAAGAGCTTGCAATTCAAACAAAGATTTATTGTTCCTTCTGTCCTGTACCTTTCCTGTTTTAGTGCTAAGTTTTTGGCAGAAGTTGTATCTCCCAGTGACCACAACACTCACTGGGAAGCTTCTTCCAAGTTTAACTCTCCTTGGGCCCTGGCAACACTATTTCCTTCTCTGTATTTACAGATCTATTGATAGCAACAGATGCCAACTGTTGCTGATCTCTGGATTCTTCACCATCCTTTGTTCATTTCTTTTTTTGCCATGAATTTTAATTCTATCTGATTTATTCATTCATTCATTTATTTACTTATTTATTTCTTCAAAAGGCATCATGATTATTGATGCTACTGTTTTATAGAGTCAATATCTGTTAAGATTTACCTACATATTTACCATTTTATTTGCCTAGACTTTCCATCTTGGATCACTCTCCTTCTGCTTTGGAATGCATGCTTTAGGATATCCTTTCCTGAGCATCTACTAGTGGCATATTTTCTCAGCTTTTCATCAGAAAATATCTTTTTTCTCACTCTCATTATTTTTCTAACAGCTTTATGGGATATAATTTACCTACTATTAAGTTCACCCGTTATTTTTTTAGTATATTTATAAAGTTGTATAACCATTTGTTTATAATGAAAAACTGGAATCAGACCAGATGTCCTTCAACAGGCTCTGGGTGACTTTGAGCCTTGACTCTTGTCCACCTTGCCCTCAAGGCCTTGTACATTTTCCTGTTTTGATAAATTCCCTGAGCAAAAGCACCTTTGTTTTGCTTGTACTCTGCTTTTATCGCTAAACTCCAGCTCTCCTTCACATCTGGCAGTTTCCTTCCTTGTTGATAGTATTTTAATTATTTAAATATTAAAAAAAATTCATCTAGCAGTTTTAGTTGCTCACAGCAGGAAGATTAGTCATAGTAAATCAACTCTTCATTTTCAGAAGTGCCCCATTTTCTCTTGAACCCATTTTGGTCAGTAATATGCCTTTTTGTACTCTCATTTTTCACTTTTTCCCCACTCTGATGTAAACTGCAAGGGGACTGACACCTAAGCTGCATTACTCAGGCTCCCTGTCAGCTTGCTTCTCATTGGGATTAGCCAGTGAGAGACACTACTGGGAGGGTGAGAGGATAGGAGAAGCTATATATTTCCCTCCACTTTTCCTTTTCTTAAGCAGCTTCTCCAGTATCAGTGTCCTCTAGCTATGTGTCTCCCCCATGGCTCTAGGTCCCACCACACAACACTTCCTTCTTTGCCCCCTAGGTGGCTCCTGTAGTGGTTTTAACCCCTGCTGAACCTGACTGGCTTCTGGGCTCTGGTAACATCACTGCCGTCTATTACTCCTTCAGTTCTAAGGGTGGGAATACCTGCCTCTGGTTGCTAATCTCTGGGTTGCTTTACTGTCCCCCATTAGTTTTCTCAGCTCATCTGTCACCGATCACCTATATTAAATTCTCTGTTTGAAATAATTAGAATAATTTCTGTTTCCCAACTTTACCCTTACTGGTACACCACTGAAAATACTCTTTTGCCCACACTACTCCACTGAAACTCCCAAGTGACATTATACAAATGGACAATGGTCAGATCATATATGACAATGGAACTCTGACCTACAACCTCTGTGGCCAGTCCAGAAAGCCAAACCAGAACTTTTGTGGCAATTGGCTCAAATGGGTTAGGACTTGGTCAAAGATTACCAGCTTTCTTAACTTCTGTCCCCGCTTCCAACTCAGACCAACCAGAGAAAGCCAAATACAATCCTCAAACCAATCACATAGGATGTCTGCATTCTAGCTAACCCATCTCTAGCTTCCCCATGCTCACAATGTCCAATCAAAGCAATACTGAAGCCTCTCTCTCTCTCTCTCTCTCTTTTTCTTTTCACTGTAAAGCTTTCCAACTCTTCTGCAAGCTTTTTAATATCTGCCAAGTACAGGTGATGGTGGCTGATTGCCTTGCTATTGAAAGCTCTGAATAAATAGCCTCTGTTCTCATTTGCATGGTCTTTATTTCCACACTCCTCTTTTCAAAGTTGCTTGTGTCATCTACCTTGCCAAATCCAGCAGCCAATTTTCAGTCCTCATATTTTTGACCTATCAGTATGTGATACAGTTGAAAATGTCACTCCCCTACAATTTAAAACACCTTTATTTGGCTCAAGGATATCACACTCTCTTGGTTTTCTTGCTACCCATTGGCTATTCCTTCTCAGTCTCCTTTGCTTGTCCATCCCAGTTTTATTAGACTTCTAAGCGTTGGACTGTTCCAGGGCTTAGTTCTCAGACCTATGTGTTTGCCCCTCTGTCTCCACTCTCTACTTTTCTCTACATTGTTCTACGTCCCCCAAGGCTATCTATTTGGACAGCAAAACCCAACTCCCTTGCAGTCTTCTTTCTAGCTGGGTTCAGTCATTAGGAGGCACAGTTGGCTATCCAGAGAATGGGAAAAATATTTATTCCTCTAGCTGCTTCTGGCAGGTACTTGTGGGTTGGTTGTGGTCCTAGGCAAAAGGTCACAGCTCCTGTCAGGGGGCACTTTACACATGGCTCTTTGGATTCTGTTAACTACTTCTTTTCAGGCCTAGGTTGGATAACTGCCACCAGTCTACCCAAAATGAGACTACAAAATTAGCATAATAAATAAGGATAGCCCAGCAGTTATCTATGGATCAGATCACTTAGCGCTTCCCTATTTTTTCTCAGCATGTAAATAATATTTAAGGACTGTTGAGCAGGGAGGAGTATAAGAAAGCATGAATATCATTTTAAATTCTGGCATTTTTATATACAATTCAAGGCTTATTCATAGAGGAAAAAAATACATTTAAAAAGGAAAAGACCTAATCACAGGGGCATTATCTCAGCTTCATACTCACACAGACCTTTACAGAACAGTGATGCAGACAGAATCAAATGATGATCCCCAAAGCCAATATCTCCTTCTGCTACACTGTTGTCTGAAGCTTCTATAAACACAGTGGCTTATTATTGTTTCCCTATTTCCTTCTTCATTTGCTTTGGATCTGTCCTCTCATGAATAATTTATATTTTTCAAGTACTAGAAAGGAACATGGTGAGGATACTACCTGAGAAACTAATCAAAATTGCAATACCACCATGCATATAAGGATTTTCAGCAAATAATGAAAATCTGATTTTATGGCTTGTATTGAATAGCGTTTTGAAAGTCTCTAGTGTAATGTTTTATTTTATGCATTCCTTTGGGTTCTAGGGTTTTCTTTAAGCACTCTATAGAGATTCTTCTATAAAAAGGACATTGAAGCCCTTTTCATCATGGATAATGGAGGACTGAACATTTATTACTTACAGGGCTTTTATTGTATTGGGTTGGGAAAAAGTGCCTTTGGTTTTTAAGTAAAAATAAAATACACATTTTTCATTTTCACCATGAACTTTATTGAACAACGTATTCACCCTTTTGTTCTACTACATTCTGCCATTTTTCAGGCAAATTCATAATTCCATCTTCCCAAAACTTTCAATCTTTTTGAGCAAAGAACTGTTCCAGGTGCCTTTTACAGTCTTCCAGGGAATTGATTTTTTTTTCCATTAAGAGAATTTTGCAAAGACTGAAATAAATGGAAATATGAAGGTGCAATATCTGGTGAATGCAGTGGATGAATCAGAACTTCCCAGCCAAGGGCTTCCCTGGTGTCACAGTGGTTAAGAATCTGCCTGCCAATGCAGGGGACATGGGTTTGAGCCCTGGTCCGGGAAGATCCTACATGCCAGGGAGCAACTAAGCCCGAGCGCCACAACTACTGAGTGTGTGCTCTAGAGCCCATGAGCCACAACTGCTGAAGCCTGCACACCTAGAGTCTGTGCTCCACCACCAGAGAAACCACCACAATGAGAAGCTCACATACCACAACAAAGATTAGCCCCCCTCTCGCCACAACTACAGAAAGCCCGCACATAGCAATGAAGACCCAATGCAGCCAAAAATAAATAAATAAATTAAAAAAAGAAAAAAGAACTTCCCAGCCAAGCTGTAACAGTTTTTGCCTGGTCATCAAAGAAACATGCAGTTTTGCATTATCCTGATGGAAGATTATGAGTTTTTTGTTGACTAATTCCAGACGCTTTTTGTCAAGTGCCACTTTCAGTTGGTCTGATTGGGAGCAGTACCTGTTTGAATTAATCATTTGGTTTTCTGGAAGGAGCTCATAATAGAGGACTCCCTTCCAATCCCAACATATGCACAACATTACCTTCTTTGGATGAAGACCAGCCTTTGGTGTGGTTGGTGGCGGTTCATTTCGCTTGCCCCTCATTCTCTTCCATTCCACGTTATTTTACAGTATCCTCTTTTCAACGCCCGTCACAATTTGTTTTATTTGTTTGTTTATTTATTTACGGCTGTGTTGGGTCTTCATTGCTCTGTGCAGGCTTTCTCTAGTTGCGGTGAGCGGGGTTACTCTTCGTTGTGGTGCACAGGCTTCTCATTGCAGTGGCTTCTCTTGTTGTGGAGCATGGGCTCTAGGCACGCAGGCTTCAGTAGTCATGGCATGTGGGCTCAGTAGTTGTGGCTCATGGACTCTAGAGCGCAGGTTCAGTATTTGTGACACATGGGCTTAGTTGCTCCATGGCATGTGGGATCTTCCTGGACCAGGGCTCAAACCCATGTCCCCTGCATTGGTAGGCAGATTCTTAACCACTGAGCTTCCAGGGAAGCCCCACAATTTGTTTTAAAAATGGAACGTTTTCATTACGTTTCAGTAGAGATTGCATGCGGAAATACGGTCAAGAAGGTTTTTTTCGCTTAACTTATGTGGAACCCAAACATGAAAGCAATTAGAATAACCAAGTTGGTGCAAATGATTTTCAACACTTGATTTGGATATCTTGAGTATGTCAGCTATCTCCCAAGTGGTATAACGTTGATTGTTCTCAATGTCTCGATTTGATCACTGTCAACTTCAACTGGTCTACCCAACCGTGGAGCATTGTCCAGTGAGAAATCTCCAGCACAAAACTTTGCAAACCACTTTTGACACATTTGATCAGTCACAGCACCTTCTCCATACAGTGCACAAATCTTTTTGTGCATTTCAGTTGCTTTTTTACCTTTCTTTAAATAATAAAGCATAATATTCTGAAAATGTTGCTTTTTTTCTTCCATCTTCAATATTGAAATGGCTACACAAAAATTTACCAATTTTGATAAGTCTTTTTTTATATGCACGTTGATATGAGAGCTGTCACATACAATCTAACAAAATTGTTTTGAATGAAGTTAAAGACAACTAACTGCTACTAGATCCATCTTAAGGAACAAATGAGCGAACATTTTGGCTAGCCCAATATGATAATGTTTGGGAAATGTGTTTTGTACCAGTAGTTTATCTAAGTGGTAAAAATGTGTTAGGGTGTGTAAAGAATGAACCTTACCCCAAAAGTGGTCTGACTTTCGCCCTCAGCCACTAGGAGGTGATCTCTAGGCTCCTGAAGTGTCCTGAAAGATAGGAGGGTCTTTGTTTGTCTGTGGCCTATGGCTACCAGATAATTTATCACTGTGATTTATGATAGAGGCTTTGGGCCACACAGTCTCAGTTTGGACATCCAGAGGAACTGATGACTAAAGATATTAGCCCAACCTCCAGAGGGACTGGAGAATAAAAATCAGTTTCTTGGGCAGTATGCAATTGAGCTCCGATGAAAACTGGACATCAAAGACTTGGGTGAGCTTCCCTTTGTGTATATGCTGTGTGTATTGTCACATATCATTGACTAGGAGGTGGTAATGCCATTCATAACTTGATTGGGAAAGGACACTTGGGAACTTCTCATTTGGACCCCTCCTGGACTCTGCCCTTTGTGTCTGTTCATTTGGCTAATTTTAACCTGTAGCCTTTCCCTGTAATAATTTACAAGTATAACAATTTTTCTTGAATTCTGTGTATTTTTCCATCTTATTATTGAACCTGAAAGTGGTTTGGGGAACCCCCGAACTTGCAGAAAGTGAGAGTGGTCTTGTGGAGGACTTTGTCCCCTTTAACTTCATACTTGGCTAAACTTATTGCAGATAGTAACCAGAGACTGGAGTTTTATCTCCATTAGACCTTTCCAGTATCATTATGGTACCTAAAAGGATAAATATATGACAAATAGAGCTCTTCTAGTTAACCTCTTCCCCCACAACCTTGGAACTTAGTTGGACAATTTAGAAACCTAAAAAACAAAATGATTTTATTCCTTTATATTCTCATATTTCTCCTATTTTCCCAGGCCATCGCATTTACTTGATTGTGTGTGGTTGAAAACATTAGCTTATATTAAAAGAAACAAAGATTTTTAATGGGGTAAAGTGTAAAATTATCATAAATTGTTAAAAAAAACTCTAAGACTTCAAAGAATGTGTACTGTGGCAGACTGCCTTAGAGTGTATGTTTTGTTTTGTTTTGTTTTGGTTTGGTTTGTTTCCTTTATGTGTCTTTAGAAGCATTTTGATTGAAAAGTTGAAGAAGCATTAGGGTAAGGCTTAGATTAGAGTCAGCTCCTTAACGGTCTCTGTGATCCCTTTCCTATGCCCCCATTCTGGTCCTACTTAGCTCTACCCTGTAATAGAGAACAGCAGCAAACATGTCTTCATTGAGCATCACTGGCAGAACTTCCCCTTTATTTTTACCATCAGTGACAGAGATATCTTCAGAGGGAGCCTGACCGGGAAAGAAGAAAAATGTTGAGAGCCACAAGCAAACCAAGAGGACAAGTCACACATAAGACACTCTACAGTGCCCCAGCTTTATATGGCTAATGGTCTAGAGTGCCCATGGAGCCTGGGGAAGGACAGGAAAATAAGGGGGTCAGAGAAGTATTTATATTTTGTTGACATTGCTGTTGTTGTATTGTATAAATTCTGTTATTTTTACCTCTGGCATGGTGTGGCTTTAGGAACAGAGGTTATATTAAAATAACCCCTGTTCAAAATGAAGAATGCATAGAAATATTGCGTGTGAGAAACGTTATCAGTTCATATTTTCATGAAAATATCTATTTACCAAATAAGTAAAAGGTTGAAGCTAGAAAAAAATCTAGGATGAAAAGTTGAACTTTGCATTAAGACTATGAAAATACGTTTTTTACCCTGAAATGGTTTTCACAGCTCTTGTCATTGACTTTAATCTCTTCCCCTGTGAGTTGGAAAGATTAAAACTGTTGGCATACAACTGAACAGTATCTATATTTGTGCCTTAACCAATTTCTTACATTTGTTTGCTTGACAGTTACCATTTACTGTGACTGAATAGCAATTCCTTAATAGAAATGCACTTACCTTTTTTGACAGATGTCAACTTCATGTACTTTAATGATTTTAACCAAACTCTCAAACAAGTTTTTCACTTATTTAAAATTGACTGCAATGTGAAGCCAAGTTACTTGTGAACTTTAATGTTGTGTGGTATATATTTGGAGATATTTTAGTGATTTGAACAAAAACTGTACCTATTAAAGTGAAGTGGCTATGACATGACTATTGAACTGTCAAACTGAGCTCTATTTTAGTGCCTGTTAAAAGCACTTTCATTCCTTGGCTTTAAATTATTTTTCCTCCCAGAGAAATTTCATGTGATAGAATTTTAAGGCTTTCTTTTTTTTTTTTTTTTTGCGGTATGCGGGCCTCTCACTGTTGTGGCCTCTCCCGCTGTGGAGCACAGGCTCCGGACGCGCAGGCTCAGTGGCCACGGCCCACGGGCCCAGCTGCTCCGCGGCATGTGGGATCCTCCCAGACCGGGGCACGAACCCGTGTCCCCTGAATCAGCAGGCAGACCCTCAACCACTGCACCACCAGGGAAGCCCAGGCTTTCTTTTTAAGATTGATATATAGTGATATACAACTGGTCGTGAAGCTTTTGTGTAACTACAGTAGTGTAGAATCCATCTTTTCCCTTTTAAACCATTTATTATGTATGATTTTCTCCTTATCATTGGAATCTTTGCTAATATTTGAGAAAAAATATAACAGCCTCAGTTAATTTGACAGAATGGAGATTTTTTTTTAATAACTATTGGAGAAAAAAGAGGGACCCTGGGAAAGTTCTATTGAACACTATTATATAGTGAGTATTCCTGTGCCATAAACAAAGAGATTTGGACTAATGACTAGCCATTAGAGCAATAGTGAATTATATTGGTTTTCTATTGCTGTCATTACAAGTTATCACAAATTTGGTGGCTCATGTTGCACTCATTTATTATCTTACAGTTCTGTAGGTCAGAAGTCTGACATGGATCTTACAGGATAAAATCAAGGTATTGGGAGGGCTGTTTTCCTTTCTGGAGGTTTTACAGTAGAATTGGTTTCCTTGCTCATTCAGGTTGTTGATAGAATTTAATTCCTTGTAGTTTTAGAACTGAGGTCTTCCTTTCCTAGAGGCTGTCAGCCAAGGGCCATTCCCAGCTTCTAGAGGCCATTAGCATTCCTTGGCTAAATGGCTTCTACCCTCCATCTTTAGTTTTTTTTTTTTTTTTTTTTTTTGGCTGTGCCACGTGGCTTGTGGGATCTTATTTCCCCAACCAGGGATCGAACCTGTGCCCCCTGCAGTGGAAGTGCAGAGTCCTAACCACTGGACCACCAGGGAATTCCTCTACCCTCCATCTTTAAAGCCAGCATTACAAATGTCTCCTGTCTCTTCTTCCACCGCATCTCTCTCTGACTCTTCTGTCTTTCTTTTCCATATTTAAAGGCTCATGTGATTGCATTGGGCCTGCCCAGATAATCTAGGATAATCTCCCTATTTTAAGGTCCATACCTTAATCATACCTGCAAACCCCCCCCTTTTTTATAGATTTATTTTGTTTATTTATTTATTTATTTTTGGCTGCGTTGGGTCTTTGTTGCTGTGCGCGGGCTTTCTCTAGTTGCAGTGAGTGGGGGCTCCTCTTCGTTGCAGTGCACAGGCTTCTCATTGTGTTGGCTTCTCTTGTTGCGGAGCACGGGCTCTAAGTGCCCAGGCTTCAGTAGTTGTGGCACGTGAGCTCTAGAGCGCAGGCTCAGTAACTGTGATGCACGGGCTTAGTTGCTCCATGGCATGAGGGATCTTCCTGGACAAGGGCTCGAACCCGTGTCCCCTGCATTGGCAGGTGGATCCTTAACTGCTGCACCTCCAGGGAAGCCCCTGAAAAATCCCTTTTGACATGTAATGCAACAGGTTGCACAGGTTCCAGGAATTAGGGTGTGGACATCTTTGGGAGAAGAGGCATTATTCCGCCTACTACAGTGATCAATAGATTTAAAAGTGTTGAACTGCAACTAGTTTTAGGAGGATACTTGAAGCTCATTTCTCATTTTAGGGTTCCAGAGCCCTCTATAGGTTCATATCAGCTATGCAGGAAGAACCCTAACTTCATTCTCTTGGTTAAAAGCCAAAAGCTGGAAAAACTTCATGTCAAAAATGGTATTCAGCTGCTACCACTATCATAGTAGGGGAGAGCCAGAATGTCAGTCACTCATATGTGAAGGACTTCTACATGTTTGATTTTTCTATTAAGGTATCATTGTGCTAGAGAGTGGGTCACTAGAGAGTGGGTCAGTACAGTCGAACATCTTATTGGTTTGATATATAGTTCAGTATTTTTGTCACATCTTAAGCTGTATTCAGCAAAATCTATTGTTAAAATATATGAAAGAACATCAAAAAGATAGTTTTCTATAGAATTTCTATGACTACATTTTCTGTAGTAGTTTACCTTAAAGATAGAGAAGAACTTGTAGATTTTTTTTGATGATTACACTAAAAAAAATTGAAATTTTGGAGAAGAAATGTTCTCTTCTTTCTCTGCCCTATTCTTTCTACCCCCACGTATGCAGCAGTATTTGCATATGCAGTGGTTGAGTAGTAAGGTTACGCATATATTCTTAGAAAAATGTATTGGCAAAATATTTGGTTTGTTTGAACAATGTAGTGGCTGATTATAAATGATAGTGAGAATTCTCCTAATACAATATTTTTGGGGGAAGAAGTTTTCAGAAATTGTAACTTTGGAGTTAATTGAAATTGTTTTGTGGTAAAGGAATTTAAATAAATAAGGAAAGGAGTTTCCTAACTGAATAAAAATTCTTATTCTTGTCGTATAACAAAAAATGTAATCAGTTATTCAAGAAAATATGCTCTAATAGATTATTTCAAAAGCATTAAGTACATTTCTCATTACTAGTTCTTCTGCTGCAAATAGTTTTTTATATCAGACTAATACATTAAAATGAAGCACATTAGGCCTATTAAAACAACCATTTACTAAAATACCCTTAAATTAGTTTAAAAATTGAGTAGCCCCTGTCTAAGATAACATCACATTTACCTGTATTGCTGTTAGCTTATGGCCCAGTATTATTACTGGTATTCTCATTAGCTGTTATATGTAAGTTGGCTGCTAAAGAATGCTTTATGTTTTCAATTCTGTTTTAATAAAAAAGGACATTATTGTTTCCTCAGACTGTAAAGAGTAGTAGTTCTAGACAAACAATGTGAATTTCTTTACTTCAATCACTGTGACAGGTGAAATCATAGATATAAAAACAACCTTCTCTGAGATTATGTATATCACATGATGCAAATGTAAATAAGTAGAAGACTCCCTTTAAAAAAAAGAATTAGACAAGAAATCCTTAATATGGCACATGGAATATTGAACCTAATTGGTTCTCTGTAGAAAATGTTTTGTGGTAGTTAAATACATGTTAGTCACTTAGAAATAGAAAACTATTAGGGAATCCTTTCCAATTGGTTATACCTTATAGCAAAACCTTGAGCTCCATAAAGATGAGAGGGCAGAGCTAAGATTCTTTTGTGACACAAGATCAAAATCATGGATAAAGAAAACTAGTTGGGCCACCTTTCAGCCTACATATTCCATTAACAGCATTTCCAGAATTGCTAGGCTATTTGCACCCCACCCCTGCCATATTCTCTACAGGGGAGGAAGGGTAGTACAATGGTTAGCATCATCTAGCTTCAAACCTTTAATTACCACAAAATATCTGTGTAACCTGAAGAAGTTACTTAAACCCTCTGTGCCTCAATTCTGCCATCTGTAAAACAGGACAAATGATAGTGTTTACTTCATTGGATGGTATAAGAATTAAATGAGTTAGCATGGATAAAACAACTAGCATGGTGCTTGGAACTTCATGAACACCCGGTACTATCAGTTGATATTATTATTGTGCTCATGACATAGGTTAGATGTCAGCATCATTTATCACTGATAATGTTAACTCTGGTAACTTGGTTAAGATGATACCAGCCAAGTTTCTCCTTTCCGTACTCTGTCATTAGAGGCAAGGTTCAGCCCACACTCAAAGGGAGGAGAATTAAGATCCACCTCTTGGAAGGGGAGATATCAAAAAATGTGTCCACATATGCTAAAACCAACACAATAATTAAATATTTTGGAGGAGGTACTTGGAAGCTCTACAAATATCCTCATTCTCCTTATTGTTTCGCCAACTAATTTAACATGCATCCATGGGTTCTGCCTTCAGCAATTATTGTATTGTTCTAATGGCGGTTTTCCATTCTCCTCATTCCTTTTTCATGTATTAATGTAGATGACTCCCTTAATGCACTATGCCTGTGTGTCTTTGATCATGTATTCACTCTGCCTGATCTTGCCCTTCTGACCCATCACTCACTCAATGGCAAATACCTTCTTGTCTCTTAGACTCAGTACAAGAGTTACCTCTTTTGAGAAGCCTAGCTATTCCACTTCCCATCCAAAGTAGGACTTGCCACCTTTTTAATTCCCGGGGCCCTGCTGTATTTTAAGACTATCACGTGACTGACATATATTCGTTATTGAACTTTTAAAAGTGTTTCTCTTGTGATGCTCCTTGAAAGGCAGGAATTGTTTCTTATTCATCTCTCTATCCCCAAGTGCCTAGTACAAAATCTGGAACATTATAGGAAAATCAGTAAACGCTTGTTAGATGAATGAATGCATAAAAAAGAAGTTGGGAAAATTTGTTCTTAGTTTCTGAGACATTTATTCACAAACTAGACCCAGACTTAAAAGGAACTCAGCATATCAAAGAACCCACCTTATTTTTAGCAGCTTTGTAAGATATATGTTAGACCTTACACATTTTTCTTTCATCCTCCTCTCTCTTTTATTCTGTCTCAGTCCTATTTTTCATTCTACCACATTCCACCTGAAACCATCGTTTCAATCAGCAGGCTGTAATTGGTTAGGAACAATGGGAGGTAGAAGAGTTACTAGTGAATGAGATCAAGGAGTGACCAGAGAGGTAGGAGGAATGACTGGAGAGAATAGTGTTGTAGAAGCCAAAGAAGTTGACTAGAAGGGACTTACATATCAGAGAGCTCATAAAGGGTATGAACTGAAATACAACCATGAATTTAGCAACAAGGAAGTTATTGGTAACTTTTGACAAAGTTGTTTTAGTGCAACTATGGAGGCAGAATCCATGAATTTAAGATAGCTAGTGTATGCTATTGAAAAGAACTTGGCTGTCAAGGAAAGGAGAATGAGAGAGTAAGAGCACAAATAATCTAGAGGCAGATGCAGGATTAAAGGAGAAGTTAATTTTTGTTTTATTTTGTTTTACTAAAACAAAGATGTGAGCACATATATGCTTTGATGGAAATAAGCCATGAGGTAGAGAGTACCTGGAAGAGCAGTGGGAAAGCATGCTCTAGATGAGCATAGATAGAGGTCATTGGAATCAATTGTGTTGAGAGAACCTCTAGGCCAATATTCCTTAAAGGCTCTGTCCCTGCCATAATTACTTTTCAGGATGAGGAAGGAGAAGGAAAGGTTCAGCTTCTCTTGTATTCATACACTTGACTTCTACACATTACCCTCTCTCATTTTAGAGGAAGAATATATATATACACACACTAGGGGTAGGGGGTTGTAAGGCCCATCAAAGGCACGAATCATTCTTTTGAGCACTCACACCTTTGGAAGAAAACACATTTTTGACCTTGTAGTGTCTGGCCTGTATCCCTGAGATGTCCTAGAAAATGGCTTAGTTTGGAAGAAATACAAGAATGTCACACTCCTTCAGTTGCTATCTAACATTTTTCTCTCACATAAATTATGCAAGTTCATTTAAAGAAGTGAGTAAATATTCTTCCATTTATTCAAACTACTCAGACTACATTTGGAAAAGTATTGTAGATCAAGAGAAAGAAGCTTTCTGGTTGCTCTTTTATTTAGAAATTTAACTAGCTTGTCAGATGCAGAAATTTTGGCTAGCTTGTTAGAGGCAGGGTATTCTACATCTTTTATGTGCTAGGCTAAAATTTTGTTTTACTGAAATTTTGTGGTACATTTTTGTGGAGGAATATTTTCTGCTCTGTTCAGCCTTTTGCAGTCAAGTTTAGTTTTCGTGCCATTTTTGAGGCATGGAAATAAGAGATTACTGAAAATGGTATATCCACACATAGGCTATGGCACTGCTTATCCTCCCTTACATTTCAAGGTTTTTCTTCAATAATGAAAATAATACTCAGAGGATATTTGAAAACATGATTGCATCTGAGAAATGATTTTGAATGTTCCGGTACTTAATCATCTTTAACTTGCTGACATCTTCAGAGTAGTACGATGAAATATAGGCATATCCAGGGAAATATTTTTTAGACAAAATTAAAAACACTTCTCTTGCCAAATACATTCAAGCACTTTATTACAGTCATTGCTTTAATCTTCCAAACTATATTGTTTTGCATAGTAACATTATATTGTAGTACTACATTATTAAAATAATAATTTGCATAATTGGGTCAATTTTCATTTAAAATTTTTTCCTAAATATATATTTACTGAATCTAGACAACAGTATTATTTTTATATGACTTGTTTGCCTCTAGTTTTAGATTATTAAAAATGCTGCATTTAAATGTTTGGTATACATCTTATTGTGTTCTATGTGTTCTCTGTTTTAAGGGTAAATGTTCTCAGAAGGCAAAGATATCAAACAGTGCCTATTCTTTGTCTTGCTCAGTTTCTTTAGAAAACTCCCTGCAGTACTTTGCATTCAGGTCATCTGACAAATGGATTAAGAGTGTTTGAGTGAGAAATGGATTGAGCAGGGAGGGTAAGTAACAGAGTAGATGGAAAAATGGCCCAGGAGAAGAGATAAAGTATTTCTTAAAAGGATTTATGATATTCTCTTTTCCTCTTGGTTTTCTTTATCTTGTGGCCAATTAAAAATGTTTAAAATTATAGGAAATAACTGAATAATGTAATAAGCATCCATGTACATGATGAGTCCCAGAGTTAACAAATGTGAACATTTTCTTCTTTGTGCCTTCGATATTTATATAAACCAATAGTTCATTACAAATAAGATTGAAGGCCTCTTTGTTCTTGTTTCCTTCCCCTTTTCAACTGCTAAGTAGTAATTCCTTGAACAAATACAGTTTACTTACTCATTCCCCTGTTGAAGAACACATAGGTTAATTCTACTTGTTACTATTAAGGGCAGTGGCCCTGTGTACATATTTTTTGTTGCACAAATGCAAAAGTTTCTGTAGAGTATTTAACGGCAAGAAGAACTTATGGGTTTAGGGGATGACAGTATTCATTTCTAATAGATATTTTAAAGTTGCTCTCTAAAGCAGTTATACCAATTTAGATTCTGGTCAATAGCATGGAGAGTTCATGTTTTTTTTACATCCTCAACACTTTTTTTTCATAATTAATTTTCTTTTTACCTATTTGGTAGCTGAGAAGTGGTATTTTACTACTGTTTTAATTTTCATTTCTCCAATTTCTGGAGATTAATATTTTGTTTTACTTTTACTGGTCATTCAGTAAAATTTTCTCCTGAGCATTTCTCATTTATTGCACCCTTTGATTTTCTATTGTATTATTAGTATTATTTTTTGCTTAAATTCATTTAAAATTCTGACTACTTCTAATTTGTCTTTTGTATATGTAGTAAATATCCTTTGCAAGTATGTTTCAAGTCCTTTAATAAAGTTTTCAGTGTCTCTTTTCATATATAAGTTATGTTTTGGCGTGGTCAGAGTTTTTTTCTTAAATTTGTTTGTGCCTTGTCAAAGAAATCTTGTTATTTCCTGAGAACCTAATGACCAGTCTCCTATATTTTTCCCCCAATAGTTGTGTGTTTTTGCTTTATAATACTTGTTAATTGCTTTCAATTTAATTTTTTAAAAATGCAGCTGAAATTTATATCATATGTATGATCTGAAATAGGAATATATTTCTACTTTTCCCCAGCGGGTAAAAAAGTCAATCGTCGCAACACTATTTATTGAACTGTACATCTTTCTCCACTGATTGGAAATGCTGCTTTCAAGCTCCCACATATACTTATATTTATATCTGTTCTCTATTCTGTTTCATTAATCTGTGTCTGTCCTGTACAAATAGCACACTTTTTCAATTACAAAATTTTATAAGAAGCATTTTTAGCATATTACTCCCTTTCTGCACCCAATGCTTTTTGTTTTTATCAAAATTGTCTTACATACACTTAAAAACTTTAGGTTTCTATAATAATTTTTACAATATTTCATTATGAACCATTTCCAAACATACAGCATATTTGAATGGGTTTTACAGTGAATCACTATATATCCACCTTACACCCATCAATATTAACATTTCACTATAGTTGTTTTAGCTCATATCTATCCATCTATCAACCCTTCTGTCTTTCTATAAATATATCTTTTTTTCTGTTTTTGGTGCAGTTTCAAAGTAAATTGCAGGCATTAGTACTTCTCCAAAATACTTCAGTGTGAATATAATTAACAAGAACTCAGTATTTGTTTTCAGTTTGTTTTTCTTTTGCTGTAAAATTTACATACAATAAAATGCATCTTTCAAATCCATATGCAACTATTTTTCTTTTCTTATTATATTACCTACAAATTCTAGTACAGTTTGTAATAGTTGCAGTGGAAGTGGGCAGTGACATTATTTTGACGTTAATTTTAGTGGTACTGCTTATAATTTTATACCATTAGTGATGATGTTTGCTATAAGATTTCCTGTTTGTTTTATTGAGGTATAATTGACATATAGCATTAATTTCAGGTATACAACATAATGATTTGATATTTGTATATATTGCAAAATGGTCACCACAATAAACCTAGTTAACATCTATCTCCATACATAGTTACAAATTATTTTTTCTTGTGTTAGGTACTTTTAAGATTTACTTTTAGCATCTTTCAAATCTTCAATACAGTATTATATTATTAGCTATAGTCACCATGCTGTACACTACAACCTCATTATGTACATTTTGTAACTGTAAATTTGTACCTTTTGACCCCCTTCACCTATTTCGCCCCCACCCCCAAGCAGCCACCAATATGTTCACTATATCCATGAGCTCATTTTTTTTGTTTGTTTGTTTTCAAACAAACAGATTCCATATATAATGTGATCATATGGTATTTATTTTTTTCTGTCTAACATATTTCATTTTGCATAATGCCCTGAGGTCCATCCATATGGCAAGTTTCATTCTTTATGGCTGAATAATATTCTGTTGCATATCTATATATCTATATATTTATATCTATATCTATCTATAGATATATAGATAAAACATTTTCTTTATCCATTCATCCATCGATGGACATTTGGGTTGTTTCTATGTCTTAACTGTTGTAAATAATGCTACAATGAACACGGGGGTGCATATATCTTTTAGAATTAGTGTTTTCATTTTCTTTAGATAAATACTTAGAGGCAAAATTGATGGATGATATGGTAGTTCTGTTTTTAATTTTTTAAGAAACCTTCATACTGTTTTCCATAGTGGCTGCACAAATTTATATTTCCACTAACAGTGTATGACAGTTTACTTTTCTCCACATCCTCTCCAACATTTGTTATTTTTTGTCTTTATGATAATAACCATTCTAACAGGTGTGAAGCAATATCTCACTGGAGGTTTAATTTCTTTAATAATTAGTGATGCTGAACATCTTTTCATGTGCCTGTTGGCCCTTGTATGTCTTCTTTGGAAAAATGTCTATTTGGATTTTCTCCCTATTTTTTAATTGGGTCTTTTTTTGATATTGTGTTCTACAGTTTCTTTATATATTTTAGATATTAATGCCTTATCAGATGCATAATTTGCAAATATCTACTCCCATTCATTATGGTGCCTTTCATTTTGATGATGGTTTCCTTTTCTCTGCCAAAGCTTTTTAGTTTGATATAACCCTACTTGTTCATTTTTGCTTTTGTTTCCCTTGCCTTTGGAGTCAGATCCACAAAAATATGACTAAGTTAAATGGAAGTGAGGTTACCACCTTTTCTTTCTTTTTTTTAGAAATTTATAGTTTCATGTCTTACATTCAAGTCTTTAATCTATTTTGAGTAAATTTTTGTGTACAGTGTAACATAGTGGTCCAGTTTCATTCATTGCAGGAGGCTGTCCAGTTTTCCCAACATTTAATGAAAAGACTGTTCTTTCCCCATTTTATATTCTTGGCTCCTTTCTTACAAATTAATTGATGTATGTGTCTTTTTATGCCAATACCACACTCTTTTGATTATTATAGCTTTATCATATAGTTTGAAATCAGGGAATGTGATATAACCAGCATTGTTCTTTCTCAAGATTTCTTTGGATATTCAGCATCTTTTGTGACTCCATACGAATTTTAGAATTGTTTGTTCTCTTTCTGTGAAAAATACCATTGAAATTTTGATAAGGACTACAGTGAATCTGTAGATTGCTTTGGGTAGCATGGACATTTTAACAAAATTAATTCTTCCAATCCATGAGCATGGGATACTTTTCCATTTATTTGCGTCTTCTTCATTTTCTTTTTTTAATGTCTTATAGTTTTCACCATACAGATATTTCACCTTCTTGGTTATGTTTATTCCTACGTATTTTATTATTCTTTATACAATTGTAAATGGGATTGATTTTTAAATTCTCTTTCTGATGGCTCATTATTAGTGCATAGAGACAGTTTTTTACCTTCTTAATTAACTTTATTACTAAGTGTTTTATTATTTTTTGTGCTATTGTGAATGGGATTGTTATCCTAATTTTCCTTTAGATAGTTCACAGTTAGAGTATTATAATGGAACTTATTTTTGTATGTTGATTTTTTTATCCTGCAACTTTACTGAATTTATTTATTAATTCTAACAGTTTTTTTTTTTTAAAAAAAACAGATTTAAAAGGTTTTTTTGCATATAAGATCATGTCATATGCAAACAGGTACAATTTTGCTTCTTCCTTTATGGTTTTGATGCCTTTTATTTCTTTTTCTTGCCTAATTGCTCTGATTAGGATTTCCAGTATTGTTTTCAATATAAGTGGTGAGACTGATCATCTTGTTTTGTTCCTGATCTTAAGGGAAGGACAGTTTTTCATAATTGTGTATGAGTACAGCTATGGACTTTTCATATATCGCCTTTGTTATGTTGAAATGCATTTCTTTTATTCTAGGTTTTAAGATTATTTAGCATGAAATGGTGTTGAATTTGGTTAAGCAACATTTATGCATCTATTGAGATGATTATGTGATTTTAATTCTTTATTATGTTTTTTTTTTCATGGAAAGGCATTTTATTTTAAATATAGTAGTGTGTACATGCCAATCTCAAACTTCCAATCTATCCCTCCCCTCCACCCTTCGACCCTAGTAACCATAAGTTCATTCTCTAAGTCTTTGAGTCTATTTCTGTTTTGTAAATAAGTTCATTTGTATCTTTCTTTATGATTTGGCATATAAGTGATATCATATGATATTTGTCTTTCTCTGTCTGACTTACTTCACTTAGGATGATAATCTCCAGGTCCATCCATGTTTCTGCAAATGGCATTATTTCATTCTTTTTAATAGCTGAGTGATATTCCAGTGTATATATGTACATCTTCTTTATCCATTCATCTGTTGATGGACATTTAGGTGGCTGCCATGTCTTGGCAATTGTATACAGTGCTGCCATGAACATTGGGGTACATGTATCCTTTTGAACCATGTATTTCTCCAGATATATGGCCAGGAGTGGGATTGCTGAATTACATGGTTAGCTCTATTTTTAGTTTTTTAAGGAACCTCCATACTTTTCTGCATAATGGCTGTAGCAATTTACATTCCCCCCAACAGTGTAGGAGGGTTCCCTTTTCTCTACACCCTCTCCAGCATTTATTGTTTGTAGATATTTTGATGATGGTCATCTGACCAGTGTGAGGTGATACCTCATTGTAGTATTGATTTGCATTTCTCTAATAATTAGTGATTTTAAGCACCTTTTCATGTGCCTCTTGGCCATCTATATGTCTTCTTTGGAGAAATGTCTATTTAGATCTTCCACCCATTTTTTGATTTTGTTGTTTGTTTGTTTTTGATATTGAGCTCCATGAGCTCTTTGTAAACTTTGGAGACTAATCCCTTGTTGGTTGCACTGCTTGCAAATGTTTTCTCCCATTCTGTGGGTTGTCTTTTCGTTTTGATTATGTTTTCCCTTGTTGTGCAAAAGCTTTCAAGTTTAATTAGGTCCTATTTGTATGTTTTTATTTCCATTACTCTAGGAAGTGGATCAAAAAAGATCTTGCTCTGATTTATTTCAAAGAGTGTTCTGCCTATGTTTTCCTCTAAGAGTTTTATAGTATCCAGTCTTACATTTTGGTCTTTAATACATCTTGAGTTTATTTTTGTGTATGCTGTTAAAGAGTGTTCTAATTTCATTTTTTAACATGTAGCTGTCCAGTTTTCCCAGCACAATTTATTGAAGAGACTTTCTTTCCTCTATCTTATATTCTTGCCTCCTTTGTGTTAGATTAATTGGCAATAGCTGTGTGGACTTATTTCTGGGCTTTCTATCCTGTTGCATTGATCTATAATTCTGTTTTTGTGCCAATAACATACTGTGTTGATTACTGTAGCTTTGTAATATAGTATGAAGTTAGGGACCCTGATTCCTCCAGCTCCATTTTTCTTTCTCAAGATTGCTTTGGATATTCAGGGTCTTTTGTGTCTCCATACAAATTTTAATATTTTTTTTTGTTCTAGTTCTGTGAAAAATGCCATTGGTAATTTGATAAAGATTGTATTAAATCTGTAGATTGCCTTGGGTAATATTGTCATTTTGACAATATTGATTCTTCCAATCCAAGAATATGGTATATGTTTCCAACTGCTTGTGTCATCTTTGATTTCTTCCATCAGTGTCTTAAGTTTTCTGAGTACAGGATTTTTGTCTCCATAGGTAGGTATATTCCTAGGTGTTTTGTTCTTTTTGATGTGATGGTAAATGGGATTGTTTCCTTAATTTATCTTTCTGATCTTTCATTGTTAGTGTATAGAAATGCAAGAGACTTCTGTGTATTAATTTTGTATCCTGCAACTTTACCAAATTCACTGATGAGCTCTGGTAGTTTTCTGTTAGTATATTTAGGATTTTCGATGTGTAGTATCATGTCATCTGCAAAGAGTGACAGGTTTACTTCTTCTTTTCCAATTTGTATTCCTTTTATTCCTTTTTCTTCTCTGATTGCCTTGGCTAGGACTTCCAAAACTATGCTGAATAAACGTGACAAAAGTGGGCATCCTTGTCTTCTTCCTGATCTTAGTTATAATGCTTTTCACAGTTGAGTATGATGTTAGCTGTAGGTTTGCCATATATGGCCTTTATTATGTTGTGGTATGTTCCCTCTATGCCCACTTTCTGGAGAGTTTTTATCATAAATGTGTGTTGAACTTTGTCAGAAGGTTTTTCTGCATCTATTGAAATGAAAATATGAAATAATATTTTTAATTCTTCAATTTGTTTATGTGGTGTATCACAATGACTGATTTGTGTATATTGAGAAATCCTTGCATCCCTGGGATTAATCCCACTTGATCAGGGTGTCTGATCCTCTTAATGTATTGTTGGATTCAAATTGCTAGTATTATATTGAGGATTTTTGCATTTATGTTCATCAGTGACATTGGTCTATAATTTTCTTTTTGTGTGTGTGGTATCTTTGGTTTTGGTATCAGGGTGATGTTGGCTGTATAGAATGACTTTGGGAGTATTCCGTCCTCTGCAATTTTTGCAAGAGTTTGAGAAGGATAGGTGTTAGCCTTCTTTAAATGTTTGATAGAAATCACCTGTGAAGCCATCTTGTCCTGGACTTTTTTTTTGTTGGGAATTTTTTAATCACTGTTTCAATTTCAGTACTTGTGAGTGGTCTGTTCATATTTTTCTATTTCTTCCTGTTTCAGTCTTCGGAGATTGTACCTTTCTACAAATGTGTTCATTTCTTCCAGGTTGTCAATTTTATTGGAATACAGTTGCTTGTAGTAGTCTCTTAGGATGCTTTGTATTTCTGCAGTGTCAATTGTAACCTACTTTTTCATTTCAAATTTTATTGATTTGAGCCCGCTCCCTCTTTTTCTTGATGAGTCTGGCTAAAGATTTGTCAATTTTGTTTATCTTTTCCTTTGAAACAGCTTTTAGTTCAATTGATCTTTTGTTTTCTTTTTTTTTTCTGTTTCATTTATTTCTTCTCTGATTTTTATGATTTCTTTCCAACTGCTAACTTTTGGGGTTGTTTTTTTCTTCTTTCTCTATTTGCTTTAGGTGTAAAGTTAGGTTGTTTATTTTTGATTTTTCTTCTTTCCTGAGGTAAGATTTTATTGCTATAAAATTCCCTCTTAGAACTGCTTTTTCTGGCTCCCATAGGGTTTGGAGGGTTTGCTTTCATTTTCATTTGTCTCTTGGTATTTTTTGATTTCCTCTTTGATTTCCTCAGTGATACATTGGTTGTTTGTTAGCATATTGTTTAGCCTCCACATGCTTGTGCTTTTTACATCTTTTTTTTTTTCCTTGTAGTTTATTTCTAATCTTATAGTGTTGTGGCTGGAAAAGATGTTTGATATGATTTCAGTTTTCTTAATTTTACCTAGGCTGCTTTGTGCCCCAGCATGTGATCACTCCTGGAGAATGTTCTATGTGCTCTTGAGAAGAATGTGTATTCTGCTGCATTTGTGTGGAATAATTGTATAAATTATAATTATATAAATATTGTAAAAATATCAATAATTGTATAAATATCAATTAAGTTCATTTGGTCTAATGTGTCATTTAAGGCCTGTGTTTCCTTTTTGATTTTCTGTCTGGATGATCTGTCCATTGATGAAAGTGCAGTGTTAAGGTCTCCCACTATTATCATGTTACTGTTGATTTCTCCCTTCATGGCTGTTAGTATTTGCCTTATATATTGAGGTACTTCTATGTTGGGTGCATATATATTTATAATTGTTATATCTTCTTCTTTATTTTATCCCTTAATCATTATGTAGTGTCTTTCTTTGTCTCTTGTAACAGTCTTTATTTTAAAGTCTATATTTTCTGATATGAGTATTGCTACTCCAGCTTTCTTTTGATTTCCTTTTGCATAGAATACCTTTTTCCATCCCCCCATTTTCAGTCTGTATGTGTCCCTAGAACTGAAGTCAGTCACTTGTAGACAGCATATACACATGTCTTGTTTTTGTATCCATTCAGCCAGTCTATGTCTTTTGGTTAGTGTATTTAATCTGTTTACATTTAAGGTAATTATCAATATGTTTGTTCTTATTGCCACTTTGTTAATTGTTTTGGATTTGTTTTTGTAGATCTCTTTTCTTCCCTTCCTCTTTTGTTCTCTTGTGAATTGATTACTAAGTTTAGTGCTCTGTTTGGATTCCTTTTTATTTTTGTGTGTGTGTATCTACTGTAAAATTTCACTTTGCAGTTACCATGAGATCTTGATGTAGCATTCTGTATGTAAACAAGATTGTTTTAAATTGCTTGTCTTTTAATTTCAAATGCATTTCCAATATCCTGCATTTGGGCTCGCCTCTTCTCACAATTGCTGGTTTTGATATAATATTTGTGTGTGGATAATTTCCTACCTTTACTTTATGTTTGCTTTACTGGTGATCTTCTCCATTTGTAATTTTCCTGTTTCTAGTTGTGGCCTTTTCTTGTCCGCTTAGAGAAGTTCCTTTAGCATTTGTTGCAAAGCTGGTCTGATGGTGCTGAATTCTCTTAGCTTGTACTTGTCTGTGAAGCTTTTGACTTCTCCATCAAATCTGAATGAGAGCCTTGCTGAGAGAGTATTCTTGGTTGTAGGTTCTTCCCTTTCATCACTTTAAATATATTGTGCCACTCTTTTCTGGCCTACAGAGTTTCTGCTGAGAAATCAGCTGTTAACCTTATGGAAGTTCCCTTGTATGGTATTTGTTGCTTTACCCTTGCTGCTTTTAATATTTTTTCTTTGTCTTTAATTTTTGTCAATTTGATTACTATGTGGCTCAGTGTATTCCTCCTTGGGTTTATCCTGCCTCAGACTCTCTGTGCTTCCTGGACTTGGGTGGCTATTTCCTTTCCCATGTTAGGGAAATTTCTGGTGTTATCTCTTCAAATTTTTTTTCAGATCCTTGTTCTCTCTCTTCTCCTTCTGGGAACACTATGATGTGTATGTTGGTGTGTTCATTGTTGTCCCAGAAGTCTCTTAGACTGTCTTCATTCCTTTTCAGTCTTTTTTCTTTATTCTATTCTGTGGCACTGATTTCCACTATTCTGTCTTCCAGGTCACTTATCCATTCTTCTGCCTCAGTAATTCTGCTTTTGACTCCTTCTAGTTTATTTTTCATTTCAATTATTGTATTGTTCATCTCTGTTAGTTTGTTCTTTAGTTCTTCGTGGTTGTATTAAATATTCCTTGCATCTTCTCGATCCTTGCCTCCATTCTTTTTTGAGATCTTGGATCATCTTCACTATCATTATCCTGAATTCTTTTTCTGGTTAGTTGCCTATCAACCTCTTCACTTAATTGTTCTTGTGAGGTTTTATCTTCTTCCTTCATCTCAGACATATTCCTCTGCCATCTCATTTTTTCTAACTTCCTGTGTTACAGTTTCCATTCTGTGGTCTGCAGGGTTGTAGTTCTTCTTGCTTCTGCTGTCTTCCCTCAGGTGGATGAGACTGTCAAAGAGTCTTTGGGGGACTTCCTGATGGGAGGGGTTGGTTCCTGTGTGCTGGTGTGCGGAAGTGGGTTTTTTCTCTCTGATGGGCAGGGCTGTGCTCAGGAAGACTTTTAGCAGATTGTCTGCTGATGGGTAGGGCTGTGTTCCTGCCCTGGTGGCTTTTTGGTCTGAGGCATCCCAACACTGGAGCCTATAGGTTGTAGGGTGGGGCTAATGGCAGCCTCTGGGAGGGCTCATGCCAATGAGTACTTCCAGATCTGCCACTTCCAGTGTCTTTGTCCCCCCTTTGAGCTACAGCTGCCCCCCACCTCTGCAGGAGACCTTCCAATACTAGAGATAGGTATGGCCCAGTCTCTTATGAGGTCACTGCTTTTTTCCTTGGGTCCTGGTGCACACACAACCTTGTGTGCACCCTCCAAGAGTGGAGTTTCTCCTTCCTCCAGCCCTGTGGAATTCCTGAGATCAAACTCCACTGGCCTTCAAAACCAGATTATCTGGGTTTTCCTCCTCCCATTGCCAGATACTCAGGCTGCGAAGCCTAACATGGGGCTCAGGACTTTCACTCCTGTGGCAGAACTTCTGTGGTATAATTGTCTTCCAGTTTGTGTGTCACCCACTTGGTGGGTATGGAATTTGATTTTATTGAGATTGCACCCCTTCTACTGTCTTGTTGTGGCTTCTTCTTTGTCTTTGGATGTAGGGTATCTTTTTTTGGTAGGTTCCAGAATTTTTTTGTCAATGGCTGTTCAGCAGTTGGTTGTGATTTTGGTGTTTATGTAAGATGGGGTGAGCTCACTAATTCTTTATTATGTTAACCTCTTATATCATATTACTTGATTTTCATATGTGAACCATTCTGTCATCTCATGGATAAGTCCCACTTGGTCATGGTGTATGATCCCTTCAGTGTGCTGTTGGAATGTGTGGGCTATTATTTTGTTGAAGATTTTTGTAACTGTGTTCATCAAGGATATTGGCTGATAGTTTTATTGTCCTTTGTTTTGTTTGTCTGTCTTTGGTATCAGAGTAATACTGGCCTTGTAAAGTGACATTGGAAGTGTTTTCTCCTCTTCAGTTTTCTGGAAGAGTTTGACAAATATCAGTGTTAGTTCTCTTTTAAAAATTTGTAGAATTCACTAATGAAGTATTCTGGTTCTGAAATTTTTATTGTTGGGAGGGTTTTGATTACTGTTTTAATCTCCCTACCAGGTATTAGGTACGTTTGGACTTACTATTTATTCATGGTTTAATTTTTATAGGTTGCATATTTCTAAGAAATTATCCATACCTTCTACATTATTCAGTGTGTTGATATATAGTTGTTCACAGTAATCTCTTAGGATCTTTTTTATTTCTGTGTCATAAATTGTTATATCTGTTTTTCATTTCTGATTTTACTCATTTGTCTTTCCTTTTTTTTCCTTCACATATAAGCATTTTTCAATTTTGTTTACCTTGTCAAAAAGTGACTCTTAGTTTTGTTGATTTTTCTATTGTTTTTCTGATTTTTATTTCACTTATTTCTGCTCTATTCTTTGTTAATTATTTCCTTCTGTTAACTTTAAGCTTAGTTTTTTCTTCTTTATCTTATTCCTGTAGGTATAAAGTCAGGTTGTTTGAGATCTTTCTTTTTTTTAATGTAGTACTTATGTTACTACATCTGTTTTGCAATGTAGAATTTTATCTTCATTTGTCTCAATGTATTTTCTAAATTTGTTTTTGATTTCTTCTTTGACCCAATGGTTGTTCTAGTGTGTGTTCTTTAATTAACACATATTTGTGGATTTCCATTTTCCATCTCTTATGGATTTCTAGTTTTATTCCATTGTGGTTAGAAGAGATAGTTGATATGACTTTAATATTGTTAATTTTTTAAGGCTTGTTTTGTGACCTATTATGTGAATAACCTGGAGAAATATGTGTATTTTGTTGCTGTGGGATGGAATGTTTGGCACATATCTCTTAGATACATTTGATCTATTGTGTTGTTCAAGACATCTGTTTTCTTGTTGATTTTCTGTCTGGGTGTTCTATCCATTATTAAAAGTTGGGTATTGATGTCTCCTAGTATTTTTTGTAATGCTTTATATCCTTCTCTTCATTTTGGTGAATGTTTGCTTTATGTATTTAGGTGTTCTTATGTTGGATTTACAAATATATTTATAATTATTATATCTTCCTAGTGAATTGACCCTTTTATCATTATATATTATCCTTCTTTATCTCTTGTGGTATTTCTTTGACTTAAAGTCTATTTTGTTTGATATATGTCTAGCCACCACTGCTCTTTTCATAGCCAATTTCATGGAATACATTTTCCCTTCTTTCACATTCAACCTATGTGTGTCCTTAAATATACAGTGTAATTCTTTTATACAGCATATAATTGGGTCTTTTTTTTCTCTTAAATTTATTCTTCCATACTATGTATTTCTATTGGAGAGGTGAACCAATTTCCATTAAAGTAATTATTGATATGAAAGCATTTAGTATGGCCATTATGTTAATATTTTTCTGTTGGTCTTGTATTTCTTTTGTTTCTCTCTTCCACTCTTGCCATCTTCCTTTGTGGGTGAGTTTGTATTTTTGTTTTGAATTTTTTTTTTTTTTTTTTTTTTTGGTATTTATGTGCTTTAAGTCCTTTCTCCTTTTCTTTGTGTAACTTGTATAGGTATTTTTGTTGCTGTTGTTTCAATGTGCTTATGAAATATATCTTTATAGCAGTCCATTTTAAACTAAAAACTTAAGTCTAAGCACATACAAAAGCTCTACAATTTAAATTCTCCTGTCCACACACTCTTTGTTATTGTTGTCACAATTTACATTTTTTATATTACATATATTTTAACATATTTTATTTATATGTGTTTTAAATTATTTTGCCTTTTCACTTTTATTGTAGAATTAAAATTGATTAACTGACCACCATTATAGTAATTCAGAATTCTGTTTGTGTATATATTCTCCTTCACCAATGGGTTTCATACTTTCTTATGTTATTTTGCTCCTTTTTAGCATCGTTTTGTTTCAATTTGAAGAATGCCTTTTAGCATTTCTTGTAAGGTAGATTGAGTGGTGATGAACTCTCAGCTTTTTTCTTTTTTTTTTTTTTTTTTGGTCTGGGAAATTCTTTATCATTCCTTCATTTTTGAGGTACAGCTTTGCTGAGTATAGTATTCTTTGTTGACATTTTTTCCCCAGTACTTCTGGCATGCAAGGTATCTGCTTAAAAATCCACTGATATATTTATGGGGCTCCCATAAAGACTTGTATTTCTCTTGCTTCTCTCAAAATTCTGTCTTTGTCTTTGACTTTTAGAAATTTGATTATAATGTGCCTTGATGCGGATTTCTTTAGATTCATCTTTTTTAGTGTAATTTGGACATCTTGGATCTGGATGTCAATTTTCTTCCCATGATTTCAGAAGTTTTCTGTCATTATTCCTTTGAAACACTTTTTGTTCCTCTCTCTCTCCTCCTTCTGTGACTCCTGTAATGTGTAATTGGTCATCTTGTTGATGTACCATAAGCCCTTTAAGCTTTATTCATTTTGTTTCATTCTTTTTTTCTTTATGGTGCTTGAGTCTGATGACTTCTCTTTGAGTTCAGTGATCTTTACTTCTGCTTGATTCAGTCTGATGTCAAACCTTTCTAGCCAGTTTTTCAGTATAGTAATTGTATTCTTCAACTCCATGATTTTTGTTTTGTTTTTAAAATACTGTATATCTTTTTGTTGAAATTCTTATTTTGTTCATGCATTGTTTTATTGAACTTTG